>NW_017731895.1:546047-575551 GCF_001890085.2 Hipposideros armiger
CCGGCGACTCACAGCAGCCCAGCTCCAGGTTGAGCTGTTGTTCAGCATCTTAGCTGTGGAGGGCAGTGTCACTGGCCCTCATATGTGGGATCCGAACGGGGGCCCTCTGGTGTCCCAAGCCAGATCTTAACCATCGCACCACTTGGCTGGCCCTAACTGAACATTTTCATATTGAACATTGAGATGCCCAGAGTCTTTCTGGCTCCCAAAACACAAGTAACCAGGAAAGAGTTAAAATAATTAATCTCTGAAGAACCAGCCTCTACACAGAGAGGGAAAACCACACACATATATAAATTGAGAGCCCTCTACACACACCATATTCATGTCTTTCTACAATTACTCTAAAGTGAAGATCACCAGTTAACTCACAAAGAGCTTTCAGAGAGCATTTTAGTTTTACTATTAAATATAAATTGAGAGGTTTTTTTTTCACTCTTAAATATGAATGGGGTGGGGCCAGTCCAGTGGCTCAGTTGGTTAGAGCTTGTTCAAGAGTGCAAGCTCTGTGCAACACGGTTGCCAGTTCAATTCTCACATGGGCCAGTGAGCTTCACACCCAGGTGAGCTGCCACTGAGCTGCCAACAGGTTGCAGGATGGCTCAGCTGGTGAGAGCACGTGCTCCTAACGATAAGGTTGCCTGTTCGAGATGGTGGGCTACATCTGCACGCAACTAAAGACTGAACTTGGCAACTTGACCTGAGCTTCCGCCTGGTGGCTCAGGGGATAGAGCATGCAATCTTAATAACAAGGCTGCAGAGTTCTACTCCCACATGAGATGGTGGCTGTGCCCACTCACAACTAATTGAACACAGCAACTTGAGCTGAGTGGCATGACTGGACTTGGAGCTGAGCTTGCTGCAGCCTGCACAACTAAGATTGAAGAACAACAACTTGGCTGTTCCCCTTCCCCAATTCCCCAACACTGTTCCCCTTCCCCAATTCCCCAATTCCCCAATTCTCCAATAAAAATCTTTTAAAAAATATGAATGGAGTGCCAAGGATGACCAGATATTTGAGGAAAACTGTGAAACACAGGTCAAGATGAACAAACATAAAAAGAAAACAAAAAGAGACAGAGAAAAACAAGAAAGCATAAGAAAAAATGTTTTTTAACTCTCTCATTAACACCTTAGAGAGACAAAAGGTTTAGCATCCATGAAAAAAAAATACAGGGTGCTATATAAAAAAGGGACGACAGAATAAGAAAAATACCTTAGAAATTAAAAAATATATATATATATCAAAAGTTTAAAAAGTTTATCAAAAGTGGTGAAAGGGACATTTGGGGATATATGCAGAAAGTAGAAAACAAGAAAAAATATAAAGTAATACTTTTAGTGATAATAGCAAATTCTATATAGCTCTTCTAATTTGTAAGGCACTGTTCTGGGCATTTCACATGTATTAATTAATTTTCTTTTCACAAAAAAACTATAAGATAGACACTATTAATTTCTCATATGAGGAAAATGAGTCACAGAGAAGATAAGTGACTTTTCAAAGGTCAAAGCCTAGTATAATAATTAGTTGTGCTAGATATAGAACCCAGGTAGTTTAGCTCCAGATGAAAAGCATGTATAATCATTACACTGCCTCCTTAGAGAAAAGGAATGAAAGGGTAAACAGATAAGTACACAAAAATTATAGGCTCAATACAAGAAGTCTGACAAGTTCTAGCAAGAAAGAATAGAAAATAGGGAGGGAAAAATTATCAAAGTACTACTCCAAAAATATTTCCCATAACTGAAGGAAATGATTGCTGGTTTTTAAGATACTTATTAAAATATAGCTAACATACAATACTATATTAGTTTCAGGTGTACACCATAGTTATTTAACATTTATATACCTAAAGAAGTGATCACCATGGTAAGTCCAGCAACTATATAACACCATACAACACTATCACAATATTACTGAGTATATTCCCTATGCTGCACATTACATTTCTATGACTTATTTGTTTTATACCTGGAAACTAGAACCTCTTATTTCCCTTTATCTTTCCCCATTTTTAAATTTTTTCATTACAGTTGATATTCAACATTATTTATAGTATTTTCAGATGTACAGCATAGTGGTTAGACATTTATATAATTTATGATGTGGCCCCCTGATTAGTCTAGTGGCCTCCTGGCACTATATATAGTTGTCCCATATTATAGACTATATTCTCTATGCTTTACTTTACTTCCCCATGAGTATTTTGTAAGTAAAAATTGGTACTACTTCTTAATCCCTTCAAATTTTTCATCTGGCCTACCAATCAGCCTCCCATCTGGCAACCATCAGCATGTTCCCTGCAACTATGAGTTGTTTTATTTGTTCATTTATTTTGTTATTTAAATTCCACATATAAGTGAGATCATACGGTATTTGTTTTTCTGTCTGACTTGTTTCACTGAGCGTAATACCTTCCAAGTCCATCCATGTTGTCGCAAATGGTAAGATTTCATTCTTTTTATGGCACAGTGATTTTCTATTACTGTGCTTACATGGTGGAAAGTTCACGAACTTAATTGTCTGAGCTTTGTATGTACCATATCTTCTTTATTCAATGGTCTACTGATGGGCACTTAAGTTATTTTTATATATTAGCTATTGTAACTAATGCTGCAATGAACATAGAGGTGTACACAATAGTGTAATCAGAATTTGTGACATTTCTGAATGACAACCAAAAAATGATTCAAAATTCAATAATTCAAAAAAATTTTTCAATGATGTACATATGGTTAGTAAAAGGGTGATGGTAAATATTGAATTCATTTAGGAAACTAGGGCAAAAAAACATAGAGGTGTACATATTTTTTTTCAAATCATTGTTTTGGATTTTTTTCAGATAAATACCCAGAAGTCGAATTGGTGGGTCATAAGGTAGTTCTATTTTTAATTTTTTGAGGAACCTCCAAACCATTTCCCATAGTGGCTGCAACAATTTGCAATCCCACCAGCAGTGTACAATGGTTCCCTTTTCTTCGCATCCTCACTAACATATGTTGGTTCTTGATTTATTGATGATAGTCATTCTGACTGTTGATATCTCATTGTGGTTTTAATTTGAATTTCTCTGATGATTAGTGATGTTGAGCATCTTTACATGTGTTTATTGGTCAACTACATGTCTCTTATGGAGAAATGTCTATTCAGGTCTTCTGCCCATTTATTAAATAGATCGTTTGTTTTGTGGGGATTAAGTTGTAGGAGTTCTTTATAAATTGTGAATATTAGTCCCTTATCAGATGTGTCATTTGCAAATATCATCTCCCATTTAGTAGGTTGTTTTACAGTTTTGTTGAGGATTCGTTGCTGTGCAAAAACATTTTTTGGTTTGATATAGTCTGATTTTTTAATATTTGCTTTTGTTTCACTAGTCCAGGTGACATATAATAAAAAAATATTACTAAGAGCAATGTCAGAGATTTTACTGTCTATGTTTTCTTCTAGGAGTTTCATGGTTTGGGTTCTTACATTGAAGGCTGTAACCCATTTTGAATTTATTCTTGTTTATGGTGAATGAAGTTGATCCAGTTTCATTTTTTTTCTTGGCATTCATCTGTCCAGTTTCCAAACACCATTTATTGAATAGACTGTCTTTACCCCATTGTATATTTTTGTCACTTTTGTCACAGATTAATTGACCGTATAGCTGTGGGTTAATTTCTGGGCTCTATTCTGTTGTACTGATCTGTGTGTCTATTTTTATGCCAATATCATGTTATTGTGATTACTGTAGACTTGTAGTATAGTTTGATATCAGGTACTGTGATACCTCCAACTTTGTTATTCTATCTCAAGATTGCTCTGGCTATTCAGGGTATTTTATGGTTCTACATAAATTTTAGAATTATATGTGCAAGTTCTGTGAAAATGCCATCAGTATTTTGATGCAGTTACATTGAATCTATAGATTGCTTTGGGTGGTGATGACATTTTAACAATATTAATTCTTCCTATCTATGAACAGGGTATGTGCTTCAATTTATTTGTGTCTTCTTCAGTTTCTTTCTTCAATGTCTTATAATTTTCTGAGTATAAGTCTTTTATATCTTTGGTTAAATTTATTCCAAGGTATTTAATTTTTTTATACAATTGTAAATAGAATTGTTTTCTTAATTTCTCTTTCTGATCATTTGTTATTGGTGTATAGAAATACAACCAATATCTGAATATCAATTTTGTATCCTGCTATTTTACTGAACTAATTAATTAGTTCTAATAGTTTTTCGGTGGAATCTTTGGGGTTCTCAATATATAGTATCACATCATCTGCAAATAATGACAGTTTTATCTCTTCCTTTCCAACTGGGATGACTATTATTTCTTTTTCTTGCCTGATTGCTGTGGCTAGGATTTCCAATATTGTGTTGAATAAAAGTAGTGATGGTGGGCATCCTTGTCTTGTTCCTGATCTTAAGAAAAATGCTTTTAGGGTCAGCGGAGTGGCACATTGGTAAAGAGCTGGTTTGGGACACCAGCTCTGAGCAGCCGTTCCCCGGTTCGGATCCCACATGAGGGCCAGTGATGCTGCACCCTCTACAGCTAAGATGGTGAACAACAGTTCAACCTGGAGCTGGGCTGCCGTTGAGTCACTGGCAACAGCGTAGGCTGCAGTGAAACTGCAGTGGGCTGCCGTAAGTTACTGTGAGTGGCCGGCAGCCGGCGTGAGCTGTCAAGAGCCACAGTGAGCAACCGTCCAAGGCCCGATGATCAATCTGCCTCACCTGGGAAAAGCACAATGATAATACCAACATAGGCCAATGAAACAACGTCCTCCACAACTAGACTGAAGAACAAAAGGACAGCAACATGTCTGTTCACCTTCCTCGATTCCCCAATGCTGTTTCCCTCTCCCAATTCCCCAATAAAATATTTTTAAAAAAAGAAAAGAAAAATGCTTTTAGCTTTTCACCATTGAATACGATGTTAGTTAGCTGTGGGTTGTCATATAGGACATTATGGTGAGGTATGTACCCTCTATTCCTACTCTGCTGAGAGTTTTCTCATAAATAGATGCTTGATTCTGTCAAATGCTTTTTTTTCTGCATCTATTGATAGATCAAAAGATTTTTGCCTTTGGTTTTTTATGTGGTGTATCGCATTAATTGATTTTGGTATATTGAACTAAGATGCATCATAGGAATAAATCCCACTTGATCATGGTGTATGATATATTTAATGTATTGCTGAATTCAGTTTGCTAATATTTTATTTACAATTTTTAACTCCATGTTGGTCAGGGATATCAACCTATAATTTTTTTGTAATCTTTGTCTGGTTTTGGAATCAGGGTAATAATGGTGGCCTTATTAAAGGAGGTGGGAGCTTTTCATCCTCTTGAATTTTTTTGAAAAGTTTGAAAAGCATAGGTGTTAATTCTTTTTGAAAGTACGGTAAAGTTTAAAATTCACCTGTGAAACCATCCAGTCCAGGACTTTTGTGTGTGGAGATTTTTTTGATTAATAGTTTGATTTCATTAAGAGTAATTGGTTTGCTCATATTTTCTGTTTCTTCTTGATTCAGTCTTGAAAGATAGTATGTTTCTAGGAATTTAATCATTTCTTGCAGATTGTCTTATTTGTTGGCATATATATTTGTAATATTTTCTCATAATCCTTTGTATTTTTATGGTGTCAGTTTTCACTTCTCTTTCATTTCTGATTTTATTTATTTGGGTTCTCTTTTTTCTTTTTCTTTCTTTTTGTTTTCTAAATTGGAAAGCAGTGTGTATTTCCAGGGCCCATCGATTCCAAGTCAAGTAGTAGTTTCAATCTAGTTGTGGAGGGTGCAGCTCAGTAGCTCATGTGGGGATCAAACCAGGAACTTTGGTGTTAGGAGCATTGCACTCTAACCAACTGAACTAACCGACTACCTCAATTCCATGTTAAGCAGTTGTTTCAATCTAGTTATGGAGGGCACAGATCAGTGGCCCATGTGGAGATCAAAGAGGCAACCTTGGTGTTATGAGTACTGCACTCTAAGCAACTGAGCTAACCAGCTGCCCCTGGTTCTCTTTATTCTTGATGAATCTGGCTAAAGGTTCTTCAATTTTGTATATCTTTTCAAAGAACCAGCTCTTGGGTTCATTGATCTTTTGCATTTTTTTAGACTCTTTAGTTTATGTTTGCTCTGATTGTTATTACTTCCTTCTTTCTACTCACTTTGCTTTTGTTTGCTGTTCTTTTTCTACTTATTTTATTGTAATGTTAGATTGTTTATATGACATTTTTGTTGTTGTTTCTTGATGTAGGTGTACATTGCTATGAATTTTCTCTTATGACTGCTTTTGCTGTGTCCCATAGATTTTGAGTTATTGTGTTTTCATTTTCATTTGTCTCAAGGTATCTTTCAATTTCTTCCTGACCTCATTATTGACTCATTCATTATTTAGTAGCATGTTACTAGCCTTCATGTGTTTGTGTGTTTTTTAGTTTTTTTCTTGTAATTGTTTTCAATTTTCATACTATTGTGGTCAGAGAAAATGCTTGATATGTTTTCAATCATATTAAATTTATTGAGACTTGTTTTCTGGCCTAACGTGGTTTATCTTGGAAAATGTTTCATGTGTACTTCAAAAGAATATATATTCTGCTGCTTTGGGGTAAAATGCTGTAAGAATGTCAATTAAATCTATCTGGTATAGTGTTTAATTTAAGGGCAATGTTTCCTGGTTGATTTTCTGTCTGAAAGACCTGTCCATTGGTGTAAATGGGGTGTTAAACTCTGATTTTATAATTGTATTACTGTTGATCTCTCCTTTTATGTCCACCAGTATTTGTTTTATATATTTAGGTGCTTCTATGTTGGGTGCATGAATGTTCACAAGGGTTATATCTTCTTGCTTCATTGATCCCTTTATAATTATGTAATGTCCCTCTTTGTCTCTTGTTATAGTCTTTATTTTAAAGTCTATTTTGTCTGATACAAGTATTGCTACTCTGGTGTTTTTTGTTTCATTTTGTTTCCATTCATATTAAATATCTTTTTCCATTCATTTACTTTCAGTATCTGTGAGTCTTTTGATTTGAGTTATGTCTTTTGTAGACAGCACATGTATGGGTCTTGCTTTCTTGTCCATTCATCTACCTTATGTCTTTTGATTGGAGCATTTAATCCACTTACATTTGAAGTGATTATTGATAGGTATAATACATAGCTATTGCCATTTAATTATTCATATTTATGTTCTTTTTGCCCTCCTCCTTCTTCTTAAAGAAGTCCCATTAATATTTCTTGTAATGCTGTTTTGGTGCTAATGAATTGCTTTAGCTATTTCTTCTCTGGTAAGCTTTTCATTTATCTTCAATTTTAAATGAGTCTTGCTGGATACAGTAGTGTTGGTTGTAGTCCCTTGTTTTTTATCACTTTGAATAATTCGTGCATTTCCTTTTTGGCCTGAAAAGTTTCTGTTGAGAAATCAGCTGACAGTCTTATGGGAGATACTTTGTAGTTAACTAATTGCTTTCTTTTCTTTTCTTTTCTATTCTTTTGCTGCTTTTAAGATTCTCTCTCTGTCTTTAACTTTTGGCATCTAATTATGATGTGTGCTGGTGTGGGCCTCTTTGGATTTATCTTTTTTGGGAACTCTGCACTCCTGTACTTTATGTCTATCTCCTATGTCAGGTTACGAACGTGTTCCATCATTATTTCTTCAAATAACTGCAATACCTTTTTCTCTCTCTTCTCCTGCTGGTGCCTCTGTGATCAGAACTTTGTTACACTTGATGCTACCCCAGAGATCCCTTAAACTATCCTCATTTTTAAATCCTTTTTTGTTTTTTCTGCTGTTCCAATTGTGTTTTCTGCTACCTTTTCTTCTAAATTGCTGATTTAATTTTCTGCTTCTTGTAATATGTTGTTGATTCCTTCTAATGTATTCTTTATTTCAATTATTGTGTGCTTAATTTCTTACTGGTTCTTTTTTTATGATTTCTATGTCCTTTTTTATGTTTACTACCTCTTCGATGAAATTCTCACTAACTTCCATAAGCATTCATATAACCAAGGTTTTGAACTCTGTATCTGGTAGAGTGTTTGTCTCCATTTTGTTTAGTTCCTTTTCTAACGTTTTCTCATGTTCTTTTATTTAAGGCATTTTTTATTTCTTCATTTTGGCTGCCTCCCTGTGTTTGTTTCTATGTATTAGGTAGATCTGCTATGTCTCCCAGTCTTGGCAGGGTGGTCTTATATAGTAGGTGTCCTATATGGACCAGTGATGCCATCTCCCTGGTCACCTGAGCTGGATACTTCAAGAGTGTCCCTTGTATGAATTGTGTGTGACCTCCTATTGTAGTTGAATCTTGATTTATTTTGGCACTTCAGTGGGTGGCACTGACCCTCAGGCTTATTGAGTGTGAGGATTCACCACAGCCACAGTATACAAACTGCTGTGTGGGGCTGACTACTCAGTGTGGGATTCTCCCCAATGGACTCTGCTGCCTGCTGAGACCATCTTTTATGTGTGCCACTTGTGGGGCTAATTGGGTGGTGTTCTATTGTGGTTTGAAGCTGGCCAACATGTGGGCTTGTTCTGGGGCCTCTTGGGAGTGGCTCCTGTGCAGGCCATGGTCATCCACTTCTTGTAACTAGTCTGGGGCAAGCTGGTAAGAGTTAAAAAGTGATCTTTGATTGGTTGCTGCCTCTGGTGGACCTGGAGGTGTGTGAGACAGGCCACATTGTGAACTAAGGCCATCTGTCACCATAACTGGGCCTGAAGCAGCTCATCAAATTACCCAGGTTTCCCCAAAGCCTGTTTTCACCTGTTAGCTGTCCATAAGACTCAGCCCCTGAAAGAACCTTGGGTGGTACAGTAGTTGGGTGGGGCAGGGTTTCTGGAAGTCACCAGCGTGGGGTAATTTTTGCTCAATGAGGTCATGCAGATTCAAGTTTGGTGCAAGTTCTGAGGCTGAGACCACTCCACAAGCCTCTGAGCATACCAAGACCTGCTTCCACCTATGTGGGGCCTGTGGCACCAAGGAGCTGTCCAAAAAGTACTGAAGCATGGGTCAACACTGGCTGGCTGCCAGCCACTTAAATGCCTCTGGCATTGCATAAGTTATGTGGAGCAGTATCCCAGGAAGTTATGAGAGTGTATAGAATGGAGCTCATCAGGACAATGAAAATTCATATTTGGTCGTGTGGGTAAAGGCCTCAATACCCACTGGCCCCTCGGGAGGAGGGCTCAATATACGTACAATGGCGACTTTCCCTTCAGACCTTGCTCCGAATACATACAACACAATCTTTATCTGTATGTCTCTGGCACCTTCTGAGCTGCAGTCGCTCTGTTGGAGCCCACAGTGAGGACCTGCAAGCAAATGAGTCCATGTACAGGCTCTTTACAAGGACATCTGGGTTTCCAGCCATGCTCTATTTCCCCCAAGTGGACAGAATCCCCGCTGATTTTCACAGCCAGATTTTGTGGGGTCTCCTCTTCCCAGGATTTGTGCTCCAGAGTGGGGAGGCCTGTGTGGGGGCTGAGACCCCTCACTCTTCAGGGGGAACCTCTGGGGCCAAGATATTCCTCCAGATTCTAAACTTCCACATGTGAGTGTGGATCCATGTTATTTTCTTCTCTGCCTTCCTACAAATCTTGTGGCTTCTTTATATCCTTAGCTAAGGACTTCAGTTCAACTAGTATTTGGATGGTTCTCTAGGGTGATTGTTCTATAATTTAGCTGTAATTTTAATGTTGTCATGGGAAGAGGTAAACATAGTGTTTTCCTACTCTACCATCTTGACTGGAACTCAAAATGTTGTTGATTAAAATGGCTTAACATATGTCTCCCTCTTCCCATATCAAATGAATGGAAATAATCTCAGATCAGGATATATCTTCACTGAATTTCAGCACAGTAGGAATAAAGATAGGATTCCAAAAGCTTCTAGATATAAGACAAGTCCCCTATAAAGGAGTGAAAATTCAGAATTACTTTTGACCACTCAACTACCACAAGGTGAGCTAAAACATTTTGAAGCAAAATGATTTTCCAGTTATAATTCTATACCTAGAAATTCTATCAGTCAAGTGTGAATATAGAATGAACATTCTTTCAAACATACAAGGTCTCAAAAAATTCACTTCCTCTGTAACCTATTTTACAGAATCACCAAAACTGTACTCCATCCAAACAAAAGAATACCACAAGAAAGAGGAAATAATATGTAAAATAATGTTAAGAAGAATATTCCAATTATTTTGATGAACTAAAGGACATGTGAGTTTACAGAACGAAACACTCACTCTTCTAATACTGATAAGAATGTGTTGATATAACACAAGATTATAATGTGACTTCCTTCGAAGACATGGAACAAAATACTGTTGTTTCAAAGAATGTGTTAGGAGAATGTGACTTCCATGGTCCCTCATACCACCCTGAGATTCATTGAACATGTTGATGCTCAGCTCATAATCTTCCTTTGCATATCAAACTTTGCTACAGTTCTGGGTGTTTTTAACATTCATTTGGGATGACACATCCCACAACACATCACCATAGTTCATTTCCCATCCTTTAACCCCAGTGACCTTCACCTAACCTGATTCAGATACCCAAACATATAACCATCCCCTCCCCTGTACTTTATCTTCACTCAAAACTAGTACACTTTTGAAAAACATTATTTATGTTATCCTATGTTCTAACCACAATTACTTATCCATGCAGAAATCTCACTCTCATAACACTTCTTCTTGATTTTATTGATATCATAAGCATCTTAACTTCTCTACTTATGGCAATTTATTAAACTTTTGTTCTCACTGTCTTCTCTTTATAAAGGAGTTCATGTTGTCAATTGCACTAATAAGTTAGTATTTCATCACCTCCCTCAATTCTCTTGCATCCTTATGCTTCTTCCCCATAAAACCATCAATCTTGGACAAATCCTAAAATTTGCCTTCTCCACACTTACAAATTAATGACCAAGGAATATTGCAAAAATTCATTTAACTGTTTGTTTTCCAATATCAAGCAGGTCTTGTACATTGCTTCTAACCCAATTTACTTGTCCCTGACCAACTACAGAGAGGGTCAATGTCTCCAATTTTAATGATCAGTTTTAAACTTCTGTTTTACTGGACCCATTAGCATAATTTGACACTGTTTTTCATTCTCTTCCTCAAAACACTTCCCTCAGAATCCACTCCTGAGACACCTCCGTCTTTACTGGCCAGATTACCTCATTCTCCTTTGATAATATTTGTGCTTCCTTCAGACTTCTAAAGGCAAAGAGCTAAGGCTCAGCTCTTCATAATCTTCTCTTTTCTATCCAAACACACTACTTAAGAAGGCTCATCTAATTCCACAACTAGAAATCATGGCTGTAGGTTGATCATCTTCAAATTAATATTTCCAGCCTGACCTTTATATGATCAACAAATATATATGCAAGTGCTAACTCAATGTTTCTATCTCAAATTGAACATGATTTCCAGCTTTTGGCAACCTACTTTAACCACATACTGCCTGGTCTCAACACATGGCAATTCCATTTTCCTACTTTCTCGGACCAAAATTACTTTGAGTCTTCCTTAACTTCAGTTTCTTTCATGCACCACATCAAATCTTTCTCTATATTGTATTATAAATTGCTTCATATATATTTAGAAGCCAATTACATCTCATTACCACTACTGATACTACCTTGGTACAAATAACAATCTTATTTTGTGTTAATTACTTCAACTACTTCAGATATACTCTTTCTGATTCCATCCTCTCCCCCATGGTCTATTTTCTATTAAGTACACAGAAATATCCTTTTAAAAAAAGTCACATGATATCACTTACCTATTCAAATATCATCAATGATCTCACATCTCACTCAGAGTAATTGACAAAGCATTATGCAACCAGATGTCTGGCTATTATTTTGTTCTCACTCTCTCTGCTTCAACCACAATGGTTTTTTTCTTGTTCCTCAAACATAACATCATCCTCTCATCAATTTTCTCTAATCTGTGCCTGGAATGATCATGGTCCAGTCTCCACCTCCCTTTCTTGACATACCACCACTTCTACATATTGTATTAGCATGGCCTGTTCTCTCATCTCATTTAAAACTTTGCTAAAGTGCCACCTTATTATAAAGGTTTCCAAGGCTCAGTCCCTATAAAATAGCATTCTTATTCCTCTGTATTGCCTTACCTTGATTATTTGAATGAAATTATTCATTGCCTGAGAGATATTTACTTTTAATTGCTTTTGTTCTTGTCCCCTTGTAGGGTAAGTCCCAAAAGGCCAAAGATGTCATCTGTTTTGTTCATTGCTTTATTCCCGAAGTTCGGAACTGTACCCTTCAGCAGTTCTTCAAGTATTTGCCATTACTAAACACCTCTACAATCTCTAACCCCTGATCTTACAAATGTTCTTTCTTCTGCTATTGTATACATTCTCTTACTTCTTTGTCACTACTCTACAATAACACTATGACATATGTCCCTATAATTCTAACTTATAGTCACCAATTGGCTAATCTAAATTGTCATACTTTGAGATACTATTTTGAGTAACTTAACTTCTCTACAGCCTTTGACTCTGTTGACTCCTCTCTCCATTTTGAAACATATCCCTTGATATCCACAGCATCAAACACTTGTTTATCCTTACGCTTATCATGATTGTTCCTTCCCATTCTCTTTAGTATCTTTTCTTCTCTTCAACAACTAAATTTTACTTTACAACAGGGTTTTCCTATAGATTCACTGCTTTCCCCTTTCATTCTAGACATTCTCCATAGGGAGTCTTACTTATTCTTATGGTTTTATTCACCATCCACATTCAGGTAACTTCTACAATCTATATGTCCAGAACTCAGTGAACTACTGGTTACTAATGCTAGCCAATTACTGGAGAGTCTGATTTAAACCAGCCCATCTTACATAAAAGAGTTTGGCACTCATGGATTTTGTCTCCAATGATTGGCTGATGTCATCCCATGATATATGCCAATAACTGAAAAGCAATGAACAGCCACCATTAATTTTGCTCCTTGACAGAGAAAATTGCTCTTCCACTTAGAAAGTCCTTTCCTTTATAGTTCACTGAAAGCTTGATTTTATCTACCTGATTTATGAAAGTTGACTATTCTTCTAAGGATAAGCTTGAGCCTAGAGTTGAGCATGTGACTCAGATAGCTATGGCAGCCACCATGAGATCCTCCAGAAATGACACCCACACTTAATTTTTGGTAGCAACTTTATATATAGTCTGCAGTAAGATCAGACACTAGAGCCCATATCAACATTTTATCAAATTACAATTCACCACTTTCAAGCTAGGTTGTTTGAAAACTGTGCTTACAGGCTAATGCCTGAAGCTATAGAAAATGTAGGAAAATATCAGATCCTGGAAAGCTATAGTTTAAAAAACTTTTGGGGCAGCCTGTCCCTGTATCTAGCCTAGGTTTTAAGTCAGAACCAGTCAGTCCCAGATCCAGCTCGTTTTTAAAATTTGAATCAGTTTGATTCCAGCTGGTTTCTGGACCCAGTCAGGAAAGAGAAAAATGCTCAAATAAAGTCTGAAAACTCACTAAGGGAAAATCTTCAGAGCTAGGATCCAGGACCCAAGGGGTACTTACTCATCATCTCCAGATGCAGTAAAATAGCAGTGAACTCAACGTGTTTAGCAGGCTGATTCTTAAAATCATACCTAATTAAACTTCATGAAAGATGGTTGAATAGAGAGACAGTGTGCCAACTGCCTTCCAGGATCACACCCAAATTACAAATAATTTATACAACATTCAACCTCGGAAGTCCCCTGAAAACTAGATGAACAGAACCGCTAAATGAAGGATTAAAAGAATAGGCCACGTCGAGACTGGTAGGAGGGGTGAAGACATGAGGCAGGATGACTCCAAGCCCAGGGAAAGAGGGTGAACCCCATGAGGGAGACCTCAGTAGTGGGGAGGATTCTCCAGTTGAGGGAGAGACACTCCGGCCCCACACTTAACTCACCAGCCCAGAGTTACTTTGCCGGGAAAAGGAATTTCAAGAAAGCTGTCAGTAGAATTTAACGAGGACTCTCTTTGCTCAACTAGGTGATGTGGAGGGTGAGTAGAGAACCAGTCACCTTCCTGTGGAGGTGGCACAGTCTCACTCACTGGTGAGCACTCACCCTGTCCCTGGCAGAGAGAGAGGCTGCGTGAGTGGTGGCCCAGGAGCCTGTGGAGAAGGACTGAACTGAACATTTTTGGCATGGGAACAGGAGGCTTTGGGACAATTGTTTCTCCTGTGTGAAGCTTGCACAAAAGTACTGTACAGGAGGGTGCCATTTTTTCAATGTTGGGCCCTCCCACAGAAGGTCAGGTCTGGGACGACATTGCTCTGATGGAATTTGTGCAGGCCTACGTGTGTGCACATGCTGTCTTGGCTCCCCATTCTTTACACTGCTTGTGATGCATAGCCAAGGTATTGCCTGGTGGGTGCACTCCTGCTCCAATAGACTGCTCATTGAGATGTGAGTGCTCACGAGCCACCTTGTGTCCCCGCTCTCAGCACTGCGTGCGCAGAGTTGCCAGGGTGGCAATTGGCTGTCGGGCTCCTCTGCCTGATCTGAAAATGGCTGATTGGGACAGGCCAAGACAGAGAGTTTTCCTGGGAGTTTTGGGGTGGAAGCTGTGCACCCGCATGATCTGGCTGGAGCAATCATGGCGCATTTGTGTGGGCTGTTTGCCAGTGCAGGAGTGCATGCTTCTCTGACTTGATGGGAAAAACTGACCACACCCCATGGTGTTTTGGGGGCCTGCCCTGCCCACCTAGAGCTGCACTGCTAAGGGCTCCCTGAGCCTCTGGTGCCTGGACCCCACCTCCACAGGCCACAGAGGGTTTTTGCAGCAGTAGACAGCCTGCAGCAACCTGTGAGGAATTTTGGTGGTGAGCACCGCTGCAGGGCGCACCACAGCTAATTGCAGAAAGTTCACTGCGAGCCTGAGGGGGAGGCTGGTGCACAATATGTTGGGCCCTTCACCCCAACATAGCTGGTGCTAAGTTGCCCAGGGACTATTGCTGAGCAAGTGGTCTGCAGATTAAAGCAGGCAGAGAGCCCTTTCTTTTTTTCTCTTTTTTCCTTTTTTTCCTCACCCCCCCTTATTTTCTTATTATTTTTTTTTCTTTTCTTTCTCTTTCACATGTTTACTCCTTTCTCCTCTTTCATCTTTTTTTTGTCGTTGAATCTCAGGTTTGTTCATCTGATAATGATTCGTCACTGTTTTTCTGTATTGTTCTCCTGTTTTTGTGTATGTGTTTTTGTATCTTTTATGTACTTTTGTTTCTCTTGTCTGATCATTGCTTATTGTGTTTTTGTAGGAGTGTATTTGGTTTTTGTTGTCATTGGACTGTCTTGCTTAGTTCTTCTTTTATGAAGTGGACATGAAACTAGCACTGGTATAGAAGCTGAGACTACACTGAATTTGCAGAAAACATGGACCACAGCCTTTACGCACCTTTAACACTGTCTTGCGCAACTATAGCTGCATTGCCAGGGACAATTGGGGTTCCAGAGTGACTGACCCCACCCACACAAACTGTGGAAAAGGTTTTTTACAATAAAAGGTTGTCTGCAGTGCCCTGGAGTCATCTTTGTGGTGTTCAGTGAAAAGAAACCTGCACCACAGCCACTCAGGAGCAGCTTTCATGAATCTGTGAGCATGAGGTGGAGGCAGGATGTAGTGCCACTATACAAGGGTGGGACACTATACAAGGGTGTCCAGGCCAGGTATTGGTGCAAGACTTCAATCTGCATTAACAGCTTGAAAACCACCAATCACGTCGCATAACTCACTTGAACTCCATCTTGCCAAGCTAGTGCCATATCACAAAGGACACCCTCAACACCAGTTCACATAGCTAAACACACAGTCCTAAAGAGCCTCTTTCAATAGTTGGGCTTTACCAGCATCTGACAGGTGGCAACAATGCTAAGGGGACATGGGCCTTTTTCTAAACTGCCTCAGGACCAATATATGGGGCAGCCAGTCTCAGTTCACAAAGAGATCATCCCCACATGACCCCATGTCCAGCAAGGGCAGCAGCCAGTTGCATACAGCATACCAGATAGCTACAGGCCACTAATAGACAGGGCAGAAACTGCTCTAACTGGGAGTCCTTCCCAAGAGACACCAGACCCAATAACTCAGAGGCTAGTGTTAGACAAAACCAGAGTAGTACCTGGTTGAACCTACAAGTGGCACTCTCAAAGGAAATTTTCCACCGGCACAGGAGCCCACAGTGGCCAAGCCTCCTCTGAGGAGTCAAACTCCACACAGAATCAAATACATAGCTCTTAACTTTGCTTTTACAGATCAGAAAAATGAACTTAAACACATGGAAATATTGACTTAAGTGACAGATAATTCAAGTTCTGAAAAAAATTAACAAGATGCAAGAAAACACAGACAGGCAGTTTAATGAACTCAGAAACACAATCAAAGAACAAAATGTTACTACAAACAAAGGAAAATGTTACTACAGACATTTGAATTTTAAAAGAGAACCAAATGCAGTAAGTCCCTGACTTACAAACAAGTTCCGTTCTGGGAGAACGTTCACAAATCAGACTTGTTCGTAAGTCCAACATAGTGAGCCTTATACACCTTTGATGCAAATATACAATGTAAAGCCAATAGTTGAATGTTTCATGTTATAAGAATGAATGATGTCTACCATCTTTTCACCTCAGTTCAATCTCTCAATTATTTTCACTTTTGTGTCCATGGTTATTGCTTTGTACCTCCTAGCAGTCCCCTGCACATCACCACTGCTTTTCCTCTTTCTTCCAGACATCCTAGGCTCTGATTAAGCACTGTACTACTGTACACTATCGCACTGCACAGTCAACCACAGCTGCACAGCTGTGACAATGTCTGGCAGACACATGAGCTACTTCTGAGATTTGTTCGCATCTACGAATGTTCGTAATGCGAGGTTCATTCATATCTGTGAAAGTTTGCAACTGGAGTGTTCGTAACTCATGAACTTACTGTAGAATTTCTGGGAATCAAGAACTAAATAAAAAAAATGAAGAATTAAATAGCCAGCATAGGTAATAGAGCAGACCAGATGGAGAAAAAAAATGAATGACATCGAAAATAGAAATCTGGAAATGACACAAATGGAAGAAGAGAGAGACTTGAGAGTTAAAATAAGTGAAAGAACTCTACAAAAACTTTCTGAGTCCATCAGAAAGAGCAACATAAGAATAATGGGCATACCAGAAGGAGAGGAAAGGGAGAAAGGAACAGAGAGTACATTCAAACAAATAGTGGATGAGAACTTCCCAAACTTGTGGAAAGAACTGGATCCTCAAATCCAAGAAGCATATATAACACCTAATTACCTCAAAACCAACAGGCCTTCTCTTAAGCAAAATTGTATTGAAACTGTCCAATTAACAACAACAACAAAAAATCCTTGGGCCGGCCAAGTGGCACGTTGGTTAAGAGCTGGCTTGGGACACCAGCTCTGAGCAGCAGGGCCCAGGTTCGGATCCCACATGAGGGCCAGTGACATTGCCCTCTGCAGCTAAGATGGTGAATAACAGTTAGACCTGGAGCTGGGCTGCCGTGAGTTGCCAGCAATGGGTAGGCTGCAGCCCCTGCTGCAGTGAGCTGCCATAAGCTACCGTGAGTGGCTGGCAGCCAGCATGAGCAGCTGGCAGTTGGTGTGAGCTGCCAAGAGCTGCTGTGAGAGGCCGTCCAGAAGCCGGCGGCTGATCTGCCTCAACTGGGAAGAGCACAATGATCACAATGCCAACATGGGCCAGTGAAGCAATGTCTTCCACAACTAGACTGAAGAACAAAAGGACAATAACTTGTCTGTCCCCCTTCTCCGATTCCCCAACGCTGTTCCCCTCCCCCAATTCCCCAGTTAAAAATAAATCTTTTAAAATAAAAAAGATCCTCAAGGGAGCCAGGGAAAAATAAACATGGTAACCTACAAAGGAAAGCCCATTAGATTATCAGCAGATTTTTCATCGAAACTCTACAAGCAAGGAAGCAATGTAATCAAATATTCAAACTGTTGAAAAAGAGAAAGTATGAGCCAAGAATAAAATATACAGCAAAGATATGCTTCAGATGTGAAGGAGGAAAAAAGACCTTTTCTGACATACAGAAGCTGAGGGAATTTCTAATCCATGACCTGCACTACAAGAAATAATTAAAAAGACAATTCAACCTGAAACAAAAGAGTGAAAGAATGCAAAACCATGAGAAGTATTAAGAACACACAGAAAGAAGAAGGAAATGACAACTCCTACAGCAAACAAGACATTACACACTTAAATATAACACACAGAGTAAAAAAGAAGAAAAAACGCTCAAAAAAAACAACAAAAAAAGACAACTTGCTATTGCAGTGTAGAAATCAACTCACAGCATAAATAAGGATAATTTGTGACAACAAAATCATAAAAGGAGAGAGGGTAAAGGTCTCAACCGGCACAAGGAAATGGAGAAAGTAAGCATGCAGAAGAAAATAGAATACTCTAAATATGAAACTTACTTTTACATAAACTTAATGGTAATCACTCAAAAAAAATCCAGAACTGAGATATATAACATAAAAAAAGAAGAAACAGAGGGAAAACTCATGGAATACCATCACACTGAAATGGCAGACAGCAACAAAAAGGCAAAGAAACAATGGAGACACTGTCCTACCAAAAAACCAAAGATCAAATGATAGGAAATCCTCACATATTAACAATCACCCTAAATGTAAATAAACTGAACTCACCAATAAAAAGACAAAGAGTAGCCAATTGGATAAAAAAACTTAACCCAACCATATGCTGCCTCCAAGAGATACATCTCAGCTACAAGGACAAAATATAGACTAAAATTGAAAGGGTGGAAATTGACACCACAAGCAAATGGTATTCATAGAAAAGCATAAGTAGCTATACCGATATCAGATGAAACAGACTTCAGGATAAAAATGGTACCAAGGGACAAAGAGGGACATTTCATAATGATAAAGAGGACTATACAATAAGAAAACATAACATTCATCAAAATGTATGCCCCCAATCAGGGAGCACTGAAATATACAATGCAACTAGTAACAAAAATAAAC
Organism: Hipposideros armiger; assembly: GCF_001890085.2. Taxonomy (NCBI): domain Eukaryota; kingdom Metazoa; phylum Chordata; class Mammalia; order Chiroptera; family Hipposideridae; genus Hipposideros; species Hipposideros armiger. The sequence continues at coordinate 565,133 of NW_017731895.1, forward strand.
GGAGAAATTGACCAAAACACAATTATAGTAAGTGACCTCAATACAACATTGACAGCTATGGATAAATCATCCAAACAGTAAATAAATAAATATCAGCCCTAAATGACACTTTAGCTGTGATGGTCATAATTGACAATTATAGAGCACTTCACCCAAGAACATCAGACTATACATTCATTTCTAGTGTACATGGAACATCCTCAAAGATAGACCATATATTGAGATACAAAACTAGCCTGTGAAAATTTAAGAAGATTGAAATCATATCAGTGATAATCTTTGATCACAAGGCTTTGAAATTGTTTATAAACCACAAAAAGGAAGCAGGAAAAGTCACAACTATGTAGAGATTAAACAACATACTCTTAAAGAACAAATGGGTCAAAGAAGAAATAAGAGCACAAATCAAAAGATGTATAGAAACAAATGAGAATAAAAATGCATCCTACCAAAATTTTTTGGATGCAGCAATAGCAATTTTAAGAGGGAAATTTATATCATTACAGGTCTATATAAAGAAAGAAGAAGAATCCCAGATTAAAAACCTCACATTACACCTTACAGAAATAGAAAAATAAGAACAAATGCAACCAAAAGTCAGCAGGCAGAAGTATATAATAAAAATAAGAGCAGAACCAAATGAAATAGAGAACAAAAAAAAACAACAGAAAAAATTAATGCATCAAAGAGCTGGTTCTTTGAAAAGATTAATAACATTGACACACCCTTGACTAGACTCACTAAGATAAAAAGACAAAAGGCAGAAATAAAGAAAATCAGAAATGAAAGAGGGGAAGTCACGCCAGATGATACAGAAATGTAAAGGATTATCCACGAATACTATGAAGAACTATATGCCACAAATTCAATAACCTAGAAGAAATGGACAAGTTCTTAGAAACACATAGCCTTCCTAGATTGAATCACAAATTATCAGAAAATCTAAATACACCGATCAACACTGAGGAAATTGAATCAGTCATCTAAAAACTTCCCAAAAGCAAAAGTCTAGGACCAGATGGCTTCACTAGTGAATTCTACCAAACATTCAAAGAGGATTTAATACCTGTCCCACTCAAACTCCTACAAAAAGTTGAAGAAAAAACAGTACTCACTAACTAATTTTATGAGGTCAACATTACCCTGATACAAAAACCTGGTAAAGATAACACCCAAAAAAAATTACAGACCAATATCTCTGATGAATACAGATGCAAAACTACTCACCAAAATTCTAGCAAATCTAATACAACAATGCATTAAAAACAATTATACATCATGACCAAGTGGGGTTCATCCCTGGGCACAAGGATGGTTCAACATATGCAAAATAATAAATGTTATGCACCACATAAACAAAATTAAGGACAAAAATCATATGATTGTATCAATACTTGCAGAAAAAGCATTTGGCAAGATACAGCACCTATTTATAGATTAAAACACATAATAAATGGGCTGGCTGACTGGCGCGATGGTTAAGAACTGGCTTGGGATGCCAGAAGGCTCTGGTTCGGATCCCACATATGAGGGCCAGTGACATTGCTCTCCACAGCTAAGATGCTGAACAACAGCTCAACCTGGAGCTGGGCTGCCGTGAGTCACCAGCGACGGCGTAGGCTGCAGCTCCTGTGGCAGTGGGTTACCGTGGGCTACTGTGTGTAGCCAGCAGCCAGCGTGAGCGGCCAGCAGCCACAGTGAGCAGCCTTCCAGAAGCTGATGCCTGATGTGCCTCGCCCGGGAAGAGCGCAATGATGGTGCCAACTTGAGCCAGTGAAGCAACGTCCTCCACAACTGGACTGAAGAACAAAACGACAGCAACTTGTGTGTTCCCCTTCCCCCAAATCCCCAACACTGTTCCCATTCTCCCAATTCCCCAATAAAAATCTTAAAAAAACACATAATAAAGTGGTTATATAAAGAAAATACTTTAACATAATAAAGGCCATATATTACAAACCCTCAGCTAATATCATAATTAATGGTGAAAAACTGAAGTCCTTTGCTCTATGTTCAGGAACACTACAAGGCTCTCCTTTATTACCTCTACTTTTCAACATAGTATTGGAAGTCCTAGATAGAGGAATCAGGCAAGAGACAGGAAAAAAAGGTATCCAAATAAGGAATGAAGAAGTTAAATTGTCACTTTTTGCAGATGACATGGTGCTATATATAGAAAACCTTAAAGACTCTACTAAAAAGCTATCAGAAACAATAAATGAATACAATAAAGTTGCCGGCTACAAAATCGATTTACAAAAGTCCATTGCATTCTTATATAGTAACAATAAAACCTCTGAAAAAGACACTTAAAAAATTCTTTTTGCAATCTCAACAAAAATAATTAAATACATAGGAATAAACTTAACCAAGGATGTATACAACCTATACACTGAAAACTATGAGACATTCTTGAAAGAAATTGAAGAAGATACAAAGAAATGGAAAGACATTCTGTGGTCATGGATTGGAAGAATCAACATAGTTAAAATTACCATATTACCCAAAGCAATATACAGATTTAATGCAATCCCCATCAAAATTGCAATAACATTTTTAAAGGAATAGAACAAAAAAATCATCAGAAATTTATGGAACCACAAAAGACCCTGAACAGCCAAAGCAGTCCTAACCAAAAAGAAAAGTGCTGGAGGTATCACACTCCCTGAGTTCAGCTTGTACTACAGGGCAACAATAATAAAAACAATATGGTATTGGCAGAAAAACAGACACATACACCAATGGAATAAAATTGACAACCCAGAAATAAACTCACGTGAATATGGACAGATAATTTTCGACAAAGAAGCCAAAAACATACAATGGAGAAAAGAAATACTTTTCAGTAAATGGTGCTGGGAGAATTGGAAAGCCACGGGCAAAAGAATGAAGATTGACTGCTATCTGTCACTGTATACCAAAATTAACTCAAAATGGACCAAAGACCTAAACATAGGATCTGAAACAATAAACTGCATAGAAGAAAACATAGGTACTAAACTTATGAACCTTGGGCTCAAAGAGGACTTTATGAATTTGACTTCATGGCAAGAGAAGTAAAGGTTTAAATAAATGAATGGGACTACATTAAACTAAAAAGCTTCTGCACAACAAAAGAAACCATTGACAAAGTAAAGAGGCAACCAACCCAATGGGAGAAGGTTTTTGCAAACAAGGCCTCCAATAAGGGTATAATATCCAAAATATGTAATTAATTCATACAACTCAACAACAACAAAAAACAATCCAATTAAAAACAGGGAAGAGGACCTGAAAAGACATTTCTCCAAAGAGGACATACAGATGGCCAATAGACATATGAAAAAATGCTCAACATCACTAATCATCTGAGAAATGCAAGTAAAAACCACAATGAGATATCACCTCACATCAGTTAGAATGGCTATCATCAACAAGACAAATAATAACAAGTGTTGGAGAGGCTGTGGAGAAGAAGAAACCCTCATACACTGTTAGTGGGAATGCAGATTTGTGCAGCTGCTATGGAAGGCAGTGTGGAAATTCCTCAAAAAATTAAAAATATAATTACAATATGACCCAGCAATCCCTCTCTTGTGTATCTACCCAAAAAATCTGAAAATCTTTATCTGTAAAGATATATGTGCTCTGATTTTCATTGAATTCTTAATTATGGTGACCAAAACATTGGAACCACCAATGTGTCCTTCAATACATGATTGCATAAAGAAGTTCTGGTATATATACACAATGGAATACTATTCTGCCATCAGAAAAGATGAAATAGTGCCATTTGGGACAACATGGAAGGCTCTTGAAATTATAATGCTAAGCAAAATAAGTCAGACAGAGAAAGTCAAAGAACCATATGATTTCACTGATATGTGGGATATAAAACTGAATACAACAAAGGAACAAGAAAAACAAATGAAGAAACAAAACTCATAGACGCAGGCAATAGTTTAGTGGTTACCAGAGGTTGGGGGGGGGTCATGGTAGATGAGGGTAAAAGTGATCAAATATATAGTGATTGAAGGAGAACTGACTCTGGGTGGTGACAGTGAGAACAGCCAATAGACAGGGCATCTGGAGCTCCACTTAGAGGAGAGATATATTAAGGGACATCAGATAGAAGATGAAGTATTGGGCTAAGGGAAGTCTTTCTACCTGGAGGCCACCAGATATTCTTAATCCCCACAGTCACCCTATGGGGTAAAGGGATCAGTCATCTACCTTGTAGTTTGTACGATGGGAAGAAAAGTATAAAACGACATGATGAGCTTTCTGTTATTGAATTCCCTTAAATTTTATAGCTGTGCAATATTAACTCATTTCTTTTCTTGGATTTGAAGCCACTAATTTTCCTGGTAAGGGAAAATAGAAGGTGTTTTAGATCACTATTTTGGGAATTCAAGCTCAAGTCAATCTAGCTACTGATACCACTTTAAATTTGTGCACTGATTCTGTTGCCTTATTCACAAATCTCTATCTTTTCCTCCAATTCCTGGATTCCCATTTTTATTTTTGTCAACTATCTTGAGAATAATACCATTTCTTGCTTGGGCCCAACCTTACAACATTATTCCCTGTCAGCTCTTCCTATGTATTTCCAACACTTGCTTTACCTTCTTTATTGATTGTTGATTGTAACTCGGGGATTGTGATTATAATTGCCTGCACCCTCTAAAGTTCCTCTAAATGTCCTAGATATGTCCTTTTCCTTCCTCTGTAGTGTTCTGTTGCCTAGAAAATCCTTAGTAATCATTAACTATTACTAGTATTCAGAAGAGCTCCATTAGGTAGAAAGAATAATGATTATTTACTGTGTAGATTCACAACCCTATTTAGCAAGATGTCCTGATCATCTAAATCTTGAAATTGAGTATGGTAGTGCTAAAAAATATTATTCATGATACTTGTTAAATATGGTAAGGTAGACTTTATTCAAAGGGAACTACTACAATTGGGTTTTTGTAGTAAGAGAGAGAGATTGAGCTCAACTCTTACAAGGACAAGTAGGGATTTATAGCCAAGAAACAGGGTGGAAGTCAGTGGATGGAAAGATAATAAGAGAAAACTTCAGGTGTAGGTGGATTCTGGTTAAATTGACTTGACAGAATTTTTGCTGAAGGCAGGCCAGTATGAGAAAAAGGATGGGAAATGAAAATCAATATCAAAATAGAGAGATTTTTCTAAATTGACCCAGCAGGATTCTTGCTAAAACTGGGATAAAAATAGGCCAATGATAGAGTACAAGGGTAATGTCTTGTCGAAAAGAAGATTCCGAGGAGTCTGACTAAACTTTGTTCAAGAGTCTTTTGTCAGTAGTCAAGCCAGGGAGAGAAATTCTGAAATACAACTTGCACCAGGCATTGGATTCAGAGCGTGTGGCACAGGAAGAGAGTTACACTAGCTTCTGCCTTTCCTTTTTATCAACAATCTCTGGACCCGGACAGGGCACAGTTAGGCAAAGATTCACAAAATAGACCTATTAATGGTAGTTATGAGATAGTCAACAAACCTAATTCAAAATAAATCTGCAAAATTGTTTTTTTATTTTTAAGTGTTTGTAGTTAACATTGTAGTTTTCTACCAATTACATATAGCTTTCTATATCTGTCTGTAACTTTATAAAGTCAAAATCATTCTTCTGAAAACATGAACTTAATTACTCTTATTTTCTCCTTCACATAGTTTCTTATTTAAGAAACTTGGGCCAGAGAAGGAACTCAAATTTTTGTCAGAGAAGCAGTCAGGAAATATAATACTGTTAAATTTCTGTAACAACAAAAAGAAGGAGCTATCCACTCTCTGAAATAACACTTTAAAACTCATAAAATGCAAAACAATTGCTCACCTCCTCCTCTACTTCCACCTCCTTACCACTAACAGAATCTCAATAGAGTGATTACAAAGGTAAATTCTGCCAGTTGCTAACTCCCTTAGAGACTAATCCACATCTGTAAAACATGTTAAATGAATCTGTGAGTTTAACTGATTCCAAGCAACCATTCTGGGGAAATAATAAGCTGTATACACATTTCTAGGATGTAAGTATTAATTCAGTAAACATTTATTGAGGGTTTATAATTCGTCAGACACTGCTAAGGCTCTATGGATACAGAGTCGAAAGACACATTGCCTGCCCCTAAGGAACTCACTTTTTAGTGGGGGGACAGCCAAATAAACAGTTAAAATACAATGTAATTAGCTCTAAAATCAAACTATTCACCATGGAGGAGCCCCTCTACTTCAGTCTTGGAAATGAAGGGCAAGATTGCATAGTTTTTTTAAAAGAATCCTTATCGCAAATATATCTGGGTTCAAATCTGATCTCTGTCACTTGCCTAACATTGTATCTTCAGGCAAAATATTATCTGTGAAATGAGGATAATAGCAATTCACCCTAATAAATTTTAACTAAAAAAACCCCAAAAGACAAGTACATAAAATAATAATTATAAATATATGTTAATGGGCACAAAATATATACAGGTGTAATTTATGACATTAACAACATAAATACAGAAACAAAGTTTAAATATATCATTGAAAAAATGACTAATGCCTGCTCTTTACACTAGAGGAATCACAGTAAGTGCTCAGTTCATGTATGCTACTTTTACCACATTATTCAACTGGGAAAGACTTTTCCAAGTAATGAGTGGAGAAAAATGTATCAACCTCATCACTATTGATATTTTAAGCCAGATAATTTCTTGTTTGGAGTGACTGTTCTATGCTTTGAATAATGTTCAACGGCATCCCTGGCCTCTTTCTACCCACTAAAGGCCAGTAACAATGCCTCCTCCAAGTTGCAACAACCAAAAATGTTCACAGACATTGCCAAACATGTCCTTGGGGGCAAAATCATCCCTGGATCATAACCACAGTTGTAGAAAGGGTAATTATCACAACATTCTTTCAGAAAAACAACAGTGACACTATTTAGAAAAATAGATTGCAGGGAGAGAAAATTTGGAATGAAAAAGGTCAGTTATTATGAAACATTCTTGATTTCTCTTTTTTCTTACCTCCTGTACTGGCAACTCCTGTCAGCCCCAACTCTAAAAGATATATGAAATCTAATCACTTCTCACCATTCCAATTGCTATCATCCTAGTCATCTCTCACCTAGACTCCTTCATAAGGTTCCTATGTGACCTCCCCATATCTATACTTGCTCTTCTATAGTCTACTTTCTACACAGAAGCCAAAACGTAAATCAGATCACAATGCTTCCTTGATCTGTATTTCCATTAAACCTAGACTAGAAATCTAAGCTCAGTAGCATAGCCCAAAATGGCCTACATGATCTTATCCCTGAACCCCTCTAACTTCATCTTCTATCACTCTTCTCAATTTAGCTTCTGTCATGGTGACCCTTTTGCTATTTGTGAAGTAATTAAGCTTATTGTTCCTTCAGGGTTACACTTGTTTCTTTCTAGAATGTTCTTCCTCCGTTCACTTGGCTGGCTCCTTGTCATTATTCAAATTTTCATTCAAATGTCATTTCCTTATTAAGACCCTTCCTGGCTACTCTGTCTAAAATATACATACATGCACAGCTAATTCTGATTCTCTTATCTTGCTTTACTTTCTTCATAACATTTGTCACTCTTTCAAATTATATTATTTATTTATTTGTTTATTGTCCTCCAATGGAAAGCAAGGCTCATAAGAATAGAGACTGGTCTATTTTGGTTGACACTATGTCACTAGCACTCAGTACAGTGCCTAGCACATAGTAGGCTCTCAATAAACATTTATTGAATAAATGTGTTCATAATCTAGGAATGAAGTGATACAGGACAGAACTGAGGCAGTAGCATTGGGCAAAGGGAAATTATATATATATATATATATATATATATATATATATATATATATAATTATATATATATAGATAGATAGATAGATAGATAGACAGACAGACAGACAGACAGCTAGATAGATAGATACCAAATTATGCTTTAAGTCATTCCTCTGTTGTATGAGCACTTAATTACCCTGCAAGGAATGGAGACCCAAATGGAAAACCTGGCAAGGACATCCTCATTGTAAGCCCTACCTTTCAACCAACCAGAAATTCTCTTAAGCTTTCTCTTTTCCTATCTCTGCAAGAAGGAGCTATAATAATTTGGTAAAAGAAATGGGACTTGGTGACTAATTGGATGGGAAGTACACTTAAGTGAGAAAAATTAAGGATAACTCTCAGATTTTTGTCTTTTCAAGTGGGTGAATTAGTTGGTAGTAACAAGAAAGGAAACATGAGGAAAAAAAGGTTTGAAGGAAAGTTTAAAAACACTGAGTTCACTATATTTAGTACAACCATGTAGACATATCTAATAGGCAACCAAATGTAAATTCTAAAGATCTCACAAAATTTTCATACTAAAAGTAAATATATGGGAATCACCCATTTACCATGATAGGTGAAGCTTTGATGATTGATGAGATCACCCAGAGAAAGTGGGTAGAATAAAAAAAGAAGGAAACTTAAGACTAAAGACACAGAATATGGGAAAGCTAACATTTAGCATTTATATGGGGTTGGAATTCCACGGAGGATATAAAAAATGAAACACTTAGAAAGTTAGGAAAGTCTGACTTCAAATAAGTCAAGAAAGAAATGTTTCAAGCAGGCAGTAGAGTTAGTAATATCAAATGTGACAGAAAATGTCCATTACATATAGCAATGAAGAAGCCACTAGGAATCTTGGCAAGAGCAGTATCAGTGAAGTTTAGGAGATATAATCCAAACTTAAGAAGTTAAAAAAAATAATGAGGCATGAAAAATGGGTATAAGTGTAGGCTACATTTCTTAGATATTTGCATTTCAAGGAAAGAAGGGCTAGAGTAATAGGATTCAGATGGTTTGTTTTGTTTTTAATGAGCACAGCTTTGACATTTGCATACTAAAAGTCAATAGAGTGATAAAAGAAAAGTTGTGTTTACTGAATGTGAAAATATATAAAAAGAGGAAAGGTCCCTGAAAGGGTGGGAAGTGCTGGAATACAGAACAGAGGTAGATGGATTAGCTATGAGAAAGGGCTCTATTTAGGAAAAAATGTAATGTATTGAGGATGGCCTTGGGTATAGATTGTGTAGATCAGTGGCAGAAGGCATAGAAAGTTGAGAGAGATTTCAAGCTCTGGCTAGGAATATTAGATAAAATAAGATAACAAGTAATTATAGCTGACATTTATTGATCTCTTACACTTACTGTGTCAAATATATTTTCTCTGTGAAGTAGGAGACACAGCCACCAGCTGGAAATGAGAAAGGAAGGTAGGCGATAAAGAAAAGGGTTGAGGACAATGGTGAAATGTGAAACAGCTTTGGTAGGAAATAGGAACAAATTTCTTCCATGTTTCAGAGATGTACTAGAGGAATGTTTTGCTAACATTGTTCTCTCTTTGCTCTTTTAAAATATGGGCACTTGCTCTTCTATTAATTTTAGACCTTGGGTAAGCCAATTAAAATCTTCAGTCTTAGATTTCCTTCTCTGTGAAGGAAAGGTTTAACCTTGCTGACCTAAATATAAGGTTCTGTACAGTTCTGCCATTCTATGACTTTGGTTCTGTTGTCTTTAAACTAGAGGACATTTTAAGACAGACGGCTTGATTTTGTTTTGCTTCAATTGCAAGGCACAGTGGACCACAACACCAAACCAATAGTGCAGAGGAAAAAGCAGGAAACAGACTATGGAGCTGATGTTTGTGAGGAAATAGAGGTTGGGATGAGAAGTATGTTAAAGTTATTATACAAAGGGTCAAAGTAATCTTGGGTTTAAACTGCATTAATGATACCTAGAGATTATTTGATATAGTGGTTTTGGTATGGCAGCAGTAATTTCAAAGTTACGGTAATGTTTGGTATCAGATGGATTTCCACACCTTGATTCTGAGCTTGGAACATGCTACTAGCCTTAAACTGGGAAAAGAGGATGCTAGATGCAGTCTGTAGAAAAAAGGGGTCCAATAACTCTAATTCCAACAAGAGAAATTATAGATCAAATCAGAAAACCAACACAGTATCAAAGACATACAGATTTCACTAGCTTCTTCAGTGGGCATGTGGGGACTCAGGTTTTCTTAGACAAGCTATATCAAATTTCAAGCTGCAAGACTAGTTCCATTCACTACTTACTCAGAAGATGAAGCTCCAAAGACACAGCATGTCTTAGTGAAGAATGGCTCATTTTTATATTTAAGAATCTCCAGTTTCCAGTTGATCTTTCCAGTTTTTTTAAAGATTTTTTTAATTGGGGAATTGGGGGGATGGGAACAGTGCTGGGGAATTGGGGGAAGGGGAACAGAGAAGTTGCTGTCGTTTTGCTCCTCAGTCTAGTTGTGGAGGACATTGCTTCACTGGCCCAAGTTGGCACCATCATTGTGCTCTTCCCGGGTGAGGCAGATCAGTCGTTGGCTTCTGGAC
>NW_017731895.1:575691-597846 GCF_001890085.2 Hipposideros armiger
GTTGAGCTGTTGTTCAGCATCTTAGCTGTGGAGGGCAGTGTCACTGGCCCTCATATGTGGGATCTGAACTGGGGTCCTCTGGCGTCCCAAGCCAGTTCTTAACCATCGCGCCACTCGGCCGGCCCAATCTTTCCAGTTTTATTTGTTCCTACTCCCTAAATTAAACCCAATGCTGCATTCAGGCAGATGTATTCACTGTCCACTGAGTATGTCTTTGTCTGTCTGCATTATTGCTCATTTATTTATTTATACTTGGAATGCTCACCACCACCTTTTTCCATGTATCTGAAATATCTTTATCCCTCAAGGCCCAATACAATACCATGTATTTTCTTTCTTACTTGCCATCTGAGGTAATTCCACGTATCTACACTCTTATAGCAATTATTGCCTGCACCAAATGGATTGTAAAATGGTTTCACCTTAAAATTATTGTTTTTATCTTGTTCATATTTGTTTTTTACCACTAACTTTGTGCTGTGAATAGAGTAGACAGTATTTGATGAATTCATGCAAATATTTATATACATACTCAGAAGAGCCAGCAGATAGGGGGAAAAGATCATTCTCAATGACATGTAAATTTTGTGGCAAATTTTACATGTCCTCTTTTTCTCAAAATTTCAAAATTTATTTTGTCAACTTGGAAGACCCTCAAATGAAGGGTACAGGAGAGTAGTAGATGGGAGAACATGGCTGTGAAATGAAAGTACAAGAAGCACTGTTGTAAACTTTGTATATATGCATGATTTAATATTTGGCTAGGAAATATTACCTAAAAGGTAAATGAAGAAAAGAATAGAAAAAAATAATTTGAGAAAATAAGTCATGAGAGTTAAACAATGAATTAATTTCATGCAGACAAAATTGCTAAATCCCCATCCTCTTGGAGGATGCTTTTTCAGTGGAGTTAAAAGAATAATACATATTTGAAGAATGATCTGAGCAGACTCAATATCTTTATAGTTACTGTCACCACCACCAAATTCCATTTTGAAATTTTGCATATTGATGTGTAGCTGACATTTTAACTTTGGCATAAAGCTTTACAGAAATGAGCCTGCATTCAAAATGGTAATGTGAAAAATAAATAGTGCGGTGGTTTATAAATCTGAAGCAAATGACACCACATTCCCAAAACTAACCCTTTTATTATTTGTGTATTTCATCTTCCAAAATGCTATCCATAGTGGTAAAAGAAGGACCACAAATGGGAGTTGGAACAATCCCCAAGGAGACTGTAAACTATAGCTCTGAGAGATAAACTGCTCCATTTAAAAACTTACATCTCATAGGGCTTATTTCAAGATGATTGTAATTCTATTTAGCTATAATGTTAAATGGAGTGTGAGCAACTTTCAAATTCTGAAACTCCCTTAATCATCAAAGAAAGTTAAAACTGGAAGTCAGTCACCACATGCTGAGTGGTCAATTCTTATAACTTCAGGACATCATGGATTCAATGTGAATTATTATTGCTGCTAAGTTATATGAAATATCAGAATATCTTCAGCCTCATAAAGCTAGGATCATGTTTTGGTGAATGCTGCTATAATGTAAAAAAATCATTGACTTTATCAACTGCTTTTTGGTGAAGAAAAAAATAAAATAAAGCAAATTCTTATCAGATACCTGTAGTATAGTGGGCAATCAGAGCAAACTCCAGGTTGTTTAGAGATTGATTAGAGCAGGGTTTAGTGTTTTTAGAATAGAGTTAGAGAAATCATTTGAGCAAGTTTGGGAAAACAATTTGCAAACTAAATGGTACCAATGGTAGTCATAAGGACACATAAAGAAATAGTTCTGAAATATTTCTTCATGATTTTTAAAACTACATTAGCATTCATACTTTTACCATGATTCTTTGTAAATGAAAATTCTTATAGGTTGATAATCAGATGACAATAAGTCCAAATATCAACAGAAATGGATAGATGACTGGCAAAAGGAACTATTAGTGTGGTGAAATTTGCTACTGCTTAGGATCTGACCCTTGTCAAACTAGGAGAGTCAGATGCACATGAAAAGTATGGGTTTTATTTATTTATTTATTTATTTATTTATTTATTTATTTATTTATTTATTTATTTTAGCTGAGCCATCCTGACACCTGTTGGCAGCTCAGTGGCAGCTCAGCTAGGGCCGTGAATTGAACCGATGACCCTGTTGCTTACAGCTTGCACTCCTGAGCGAGCTCTTAACCAACTGAGCCGCTCAGCCGGCCCCAAAATTAAGTTTTTAAAACAGACTGTGAATATGTTTACAATAGACAATTTTTTTCAACTGCTATGATACTTGTGACTCCTCCAGTGTACCCATTCCTTGTGTTTCAAAAAGCCCTCAAAATCAAATGAATAATTAGAGTGTTGCTTGGTAAACATAGAATCACAACCAATGGAAATGTATATGATTGAGGACTATTTTATTTAGATCACACTAAAGCCTACTATATTATCCATGCTCCAATACAGAATAAATTTCTTTAGTGACTAGAAAGTTTAGTTCTGAAAATCAGTTCTGGACAATGATAGCTTAATGGCTCTTTAGGCTCATCTTTCTGTGCCCTAGACTAGTGTTACTCCAAATTTAGACCAGCCCTCTTAGGCAGGCAACATATCTAGAAATGTGTGCATTCTTATTTCTTGTGGGGAAAAAAACTGATGATAACAAGAATTAGAAATAAATAAAATAACATTAAAACCATGACCAAAGGAGGAAATGATAAATGAATATGAAACCAATGGTAATTCTATTATCTTTTTTAATTTAATAAGAAAAATAATAATTGAACCCCTAACCAAAATGAGGCAGCACTGATGACGCAAAGAAATAAAGCATCCTTTCTAAAATTTTTAAGGATTCCACCAAAGACTTTGCATGATTGCCAAGAATTTCATAATACCTATGTAACGTTATTAATTTTATGACCTCTAAGAAGTACTTCTTAGTATAATACTGAATTGAAATACTCAGTAACTCTAGTATTATGCTAATTTGTCTAGGAAGTCTATAAGTAATTAACTCTTACTATTTGTTTAAAAATGTACTTCAGATATACACAAAAATAAAAATACATGAAATTGCATGATATTCATCTATAAGAACTGAAAAAAAATTTTTTTATGTGTCAGTCAGCTCTGGGCCCATTAGGAAGCCTAAGAAACCAAATAGGAGGTTTTCAACCACTTTTTAGAATAACTTTTGTAAGATAATCCTTGCCCTTTGGATACTCTGTCTTTCCACAAACAATATATGATAAAGTTGATTAGTTTTCTGTTACCTAAATTATAGCCACATTTAAGTTCTGGATTCTTGGAATTGTCCCCAAATTATCTTGATAGGAGATTGGAGGCTTCCCTATTACTTCAACCAAATGTGTATAATATTGTGATTTACCATCTATCAGGTGGCTATTCACATTAAGTAGGTGTGGGTTCTACTGGGTTACCTATCAAAAGTCATCATAATTTTGAAGTCATTGGCAAATAAATAGAACATTGCTATTATCATCATGTAAAATAATAAAAATATGCTTGCATTTCATAAATATATTTTCATTTTTACAAGTTGTTTTAAATTTTCTACCCATAAGCCAGATTAGCAAATATTTTTATGTGTTCATAGTTCTAATCAAAGCAATGGATCTTTCTGAAGTAGCTACCACTAATTAAACATAGATATAAACAGAGCTGTATCTATTGAATAAGCATGTTGTTTTTCTCTGTTCTAGTTATTAGGCTACTAAAGATATATGTCAAGATTATACATATAATTATTTCAAAGGAAGAGATCTTAAATTCTAAACTAACAAATCAAAGGGAAATAGCTTGCTGTAAAAAATATAGCTGATTTTGTTTGTAAGCATGTCTATTCCATAAACTGAGGTTTATCTGTATAATCATGTATTTCAAACTACATTATGCATAGTCTTAGAGTTCCTTGACTTGTGCTAGAAGATATGATGCCACAGGACAAAGACAATATTTCTGAATAATATTTTTATGTACTTTTACTAATTAGAAACATTTCATATATAAACAAACAAAATATACTGAGGAGTAGAATGTAAAATATGCTCACATTTTCTAAGATAAAACAGTGAGGATCACTATGCTTTCAGAACTGGCTTCAGGATATACACTTGGTACACTGGATATATCTTAGGATCACAGTCCTTGAATTTGGGTGAAGGGGTTCAGCAGAGAGAGTAGCAGAAAAATATAGTTTTTACATGCAGTACTATGTGCAATTAGGTGTCACTTTAATACCATATTTGATTAATTGCCAAGAGGACATGATGTCTGATTCATTTTTCATTTTACATTGCTAAAGACATTATTAGATAATATACTATTTATCTTAATATCTCCTGTGGTCTCTAGCTCAAGTTTGCACATAGTAGATATTCAAAAAATATTTTTCAACTATAATTATTAAGATTACTAATAACTGTCAGCTAATTTTTATAAATAAAAATCTTGTTTATAGGCACACTTTCTCTGGTACAGGCTAATTTTTTACCTCAGTGCTCACCATATTGACATCATTACCATAAAACTGCACTGCACCCTGCAAAATGGTCCATGATAATTTACATAATGTACTGTGCTCTTTATCAAGCTAATAAACCAAATGTTCTAAGGAAGCTGAAAAGAGATTTTAATTCTAGTCTAGTTCTTGGTACATTTTCTGTACTTTATTCTCCATTATAAGTCTTCCAATGTTTATTATGTTATTGATCAGAGGTACAGAACACTCCTTCACTCCAATTTATAGTATAACCAACATTGGTTTTAAAGAATTTCATTTTAAACTTTCCACAGAACTAAACAAAACATGTCAGATGACATTCATGCTGAGCACATAGAAGACAATCAAATTCTTCACCTTTCTTTTCTTAAATAAGAGAAAACAAGCTCTTGAAAGAAATAAAATGTGTTTCTGACAATATGGCAGAATTTGGATATAGTCCATTAATGAAAATGCATAATCAAAATGCTCACATAACTTTAGGTAAACATGTATATCATGGATTTTCAAACAAGGTGAAACATATTTCAAAGATGCAAAGGAGACTAGAAACAAAGTGAAAATATGAGAAATTCAATTGGTTCAAATTGTCAATTTATATAAGTACCCCACAAGCTTCATTTAGGTGTCTCAAGGGCACTTTAAACAATATGTCAAAAACTTAACTCATTAACTTTTTCGCAGCAAATTTCTTTTCCAGTGTTTCTTATCTCAGTTAATGAATGGTAGGTATATCATATGTCTAGTTCTACAAGTGGAAAATATAGGAAGCAACTTTGACACTATATTGCTCCTTTCCCCCCATATCTAATATATGACCAGATCCCTTTAATTTTACCTCAAGTATCTTTAAAGTCTGTTGATTTTTCTCAATCACTACTTTTACCACAGTAGCTTATGAGGTCGAACAATTAAGTTTGTGAACTCACCCTAGAAAAAGTGCTACATACCTCATTGCTGAATATCACTATGATCACCTTCAAAGTACTTCCTTTGGGAAGCCAAGCACTGACTACAGTGTTTAGTCCCCCCCGTCAAAGCAATTTTTTAACTCTTTTTCTGGAATGGCCATCAGAGCTGTCATCATATTATCCTTGATGTTCTGAATGTCATCAAAATGTCTTCCTTTCAATATTTCCTTTATCTTCGGGTAAAGAAAGAAGTCATTGGGGGGTCAGGTCAGATGAGTAGGAAGGGTGTTCCAATACAGTTATTTGTTTAGTGGTTAAAAACTCCCTCACAAACAGTGCCACGTGAGCTGGTGCATTGTTGTGATGTAAGAGCCATGAATTGTTGGCAAAAAGTTTAGATTGTCCTACTTTTTCATGCAGCCTTTTTAGAATTTCCAAATAGTAAACTTGTTTAGCTGTTTGTCCAGTTGGTACAAATTCCTAATGAATAATGCCTCTGATGTCAAAAACGGTTAGCAAAATCGTTGGAAAAAGTTCACAAACTTAATTGTCAGACCCTGTGAGTTATCTAATATAACTTCATCTCCTTTTAGAATTAGAGCAATAGCCACACAAATGTTTCCTTGTATCCATTCTCTGTATCTCACTCCATCAATCTCTATCCAACAGCCAGAGCAGTCTTTTATTTTTTCGTAAAATTTTATTGGAGAATTTGGGGAGAAGAACCGCATTGGGGAATTGGGGAA
This sequence comes from Hipposideros armiger, assembly GCF_001890085.2. Taxonomy (NCBI): domain Eukaryota; kingdom Metazoa; phylum Chordata; class Mammalia; order Chiroptera; family Hipposideridae; genus Hipposideros; species Hipposideros armiger. The sequence goes on from NW_017731895.1 coordinate 581,879, forward strand.
GGGGAACAGACAAGTTGCTGTCTTTTTTTTCTTCAATCTAGTTGTGGAGGAGGCCACTTCATTGTCCCATGTTGGTATTATGATCATTATGCTCTTCCAGGCTGAGGCAGTCAGTCACTGGGCATTGGATGGCCACTCACAAGGGCTGCCAGCGACTCACAGCAGCCCACTGCAGCAGGGGCTGCAGCCTATGCCATCGCACGCCACTCACAGCAGCCCAGCTCCAGGTCAAGCTGTTGTTAACAATCTTAGCTGTAGAGGGCGCAGCATCACTGGCCCATGTGGGAACTGAAATGGTGGCCCTGCTGCTCAGAGCTTGTGCTCCCAAGCCAATTCTTAACCAACTGAGACACTCGGCCCGCCCCAGAGTAGTCTTTAAAATGCAAATATGATCATGTCACATATGAACATTTCCAATTTAAAATTCTTCAACAGCCTATGGATATTAGACAAAAATCCTACAACATCCTACACGACCTGGTTCTTGTCTACTTCTGCTTCATCTCATTCAGATTCCATCCAGTTTTCTGTGCCCCACTCAGGCTGAATTTCTTTAGCATTTACTCTTCTTACAGTTGGGCACATTATTCCCCTACACCATCACCATTCCCTTTTATGTAGTTATCCTCTGCTCATCACTCATATTTTTATCACAGATTTCACTTCCTGAATTTGTCTTCTCTAAGCCACCAGGATAAATTATGTCTTTCAGTTTTACAGTGTCATTGATGAAACTTCCAAGTAGCAGGTTTTAAAAATATAGTACCTATCATTGGTTTATTGCATATAAAATCATCATTAGCCCCTGTGGCTAAGAATCATATCTTTGGTTTTTCCATTTATTTTTGTTGCTGTTGTTTATACCTTACCTTTATCATAATGATTTTTTTAAATTTTTTAATAAAATTTACTGAGGTGTAAAATATAAAAACAAATCTACAGTTTAAGTGTACAGCTCAAAGATTTGCAACAAATAATGCTCAGGTAACCGCTACCACAGTTAAAATATAAAACATTTCTTTCACCCTAAAATTAACCCTTGCAATTTTCACCACAACTCCAGCCAAAGGTAATTAGTTATTTGCTTTCTATCATTTTGGATTAGTTTGCTTGCTTTAAAAGTTCTTATAAATGACATTATAAAGTAAGTAATATCATGTGTGAGGATACTTTTATTTAGTATAATGTTTTCATATTTATACAGGTTGTCATGTGTATCAGTAGCTTGTTTCTTTTTATTTGTGAATAGTATAATATTTTATATAGTACAATTTGTTTAGCCACTCATCTGCTGATGAATGTTTGGATTAAGTCCAGTTTTGAGCTATTATGAATAGAGCTTCTATAAGTATTTGTTTAAAAATATCTTTGTGGGGATATATATTTTCACTTCTCTGGACAAATATCTAGGTTTGAAATTACCACATAACATGTAACGGCATGTTTATTTTTGTAAGAAACTGACAGATAATTTTCCAAAGTGATGGTACCATTTTACATATCCATCACTAGTGTAGAGAGGTTCAGGTATTACACACCTTCACCAATGCTTAGTATTGTAAGTCTTTTGATTTCGGTCATTCTACTGAATGCATTTCTGTATCATGATGTGATTTTAACTTACATTTTCCTGGTAACTAATAATGCCAAGCATATTTTCGTATGCTTTCTGACCATTTGTATTATCTTTTTTGGTGAACAGTTTGTCCGAATCCTCTACCCATTTTTAAATTTGTTTCTTCTTACTATTATTATTATTGAGTTTTACAGCTTCTTTATAAATTATAAACACAAATCCTTTGTCAGATAAATGTTTTGCCACAAGTCTTTGACTGGACCTTTCATTTACTTAATGGTATGTTTCAAAGAACAGAAGTTTTCAATTTTGATAAAAGCCAATGTATCAATTATTTTCTATGGTTCATGCTTGTTTTGCATCCTATATAATGGTAATACAAAGATTATAAGAAAACTTTTGCTAACTGAAAGTCACCAACATTTCTCCTATATTTCTTCTATAAGGTTTATGATCTTAAATTTTATCTAAGGTCTATGATATAATTTAAATTATTGAGTAAGAATGATGTATATCTAATTCTCTATGTACATTTCAAGTTCTCCCAACAGCTTTCTTTATCCATTTCTTATAGTATTACCTTAACACCTTTTCAAAAATCAATTGACCATGTATGTGTGGGACTATTTATGAACTTTTCTGTTCCAATGATCTATGTGTCTATTCTTATGTCAATACCACATTGTCTTCTACACTGCAGCATTATAGTAAAGTCTTTATATCTTAATGAATGGCAAGTAAGTCCAAATTGTTTTCAAAATTGTTTTTGCTACTCTGGGTTCTTTGTATTTCCATATTTTAGAAGTGGCAGGTCAATTTCTCAAAGAAAGAAGATAAAAGACTACTAGGATTTTGACTGATCTGCTTGCATGTATAAATCAGTTTGAGGAACATTATCACCTCAGCTTCACTGAGACTTCTGATTTAATAATAAATATATATATATATATATATATATATATTTCTCCATTTATTGAAGTCTTCTTTCATTTACTTCATCAATTCTTTGTAATTTTCACTGTACAGGTCTTTTACATATTTTGTAGACTTTATTCTTAGTCTATGTTTTCAAGGCTATTATAAATGCATTCTTTAATTTATATTTTCCAGTTATCTGTTATTAGTTTGGATAAGTAGAATTCAGTTTTTGTAGATTTTTTTCCTGCAAGGCTCTTAACTTTTCTGAGCCTTAGTTGCCTTACCTGTAAAAAAAAGAAAATAATAGTAATTTGATCTAAAGTCTTAGGTACAAGGCCTCATACATCAAAAGAATGTAAGTGTAAATGTCTAACCTTATTAGTTGAGTTCATATAAATATTTGGCTTTAGATTTTAAAAACCAAAGATAAATACTATCTTAAATATTTTCAGATAAAGATCCAGAAATCCCTAGAAGTTTGGCTGCACTGTGTAGTAGGGATACCTAGTAGTCAGCTTAACAAACTAACAAGTGTTCTTGCATGACAAAGTCTAATTTTTTCTACCAATTATTATTGAGATATGTAAAATGAAAAATGTTTCTACAAAAAAACTCCCACGAGGACTTATTTGTAATAGAAAATCCTGCAAATAAAATTCTGGACCCCAAATCAAGACCCCATTCCAAAAAATCCCCACCTTTTATAACCTCTACTATCTAAAAGATGTTATTAGTCCTATTCCCACAATCAACATTATATTTAAAATATTTAAATAGCCTAAATGAAACATATGGACAGAAGTTAAGCCATATGTGATTTTCTAATAGGTTTATGACTAACGAGAAATTCAAGATTAGATAATATTTTCAATGTTTGGAACTTAAAGTATCTTTGAGGGCTAAGGTTTTATGTGTTTTTCAAAGCTCACATATTTATTTCTCTCAAAATAGATTTTGTTATTTAAAATGTTTTCTTTGATGAGACCAATACTTTAAAAATTTTACTAATGTGCTATTTCTTACATCAGTCTTCACATTCAACACTGCATTTTTCACATTTCTAACTGATGTCATGATACATCCATAGATTATAATTGACCTACATGCTATGCCTGAGATATTGGGAATGAATAAAAAGAAAAAAATCAATTACCTTTCTTCTTTCAAATGTTATCTTTAATTTCCATCTTGTCTGTGATATTTACCAATAAAAACTTCACTATTCTTTGATGCCCCTCAATAATCTGGAGTTATTAACATGAATGACTCCTCAGCACTATAAATTTTAAAAAGTAAGGTGGAATAATTATTTACCCCACCTCTGGAATTCCTTTGGCACATTCTAAGGTAAAGGCATATTTATGCCTATATAACATAAAATATTATATTACTGGCTCTATTTTCCCACCTGTAATAGATGGGCTTGACTAGATATACTCAAGTTTTATCTCAGCCTTGACATTTTATGATGGTTGTATGAATCAGAGTTCTTAGCTAAAAGCAACAGAAACTAACTAAAGCATTTAAGCAAAAAAGTTTGAGAAAATAATATTTTAAAGACACATCAAAAAGATGTTGGAGTAACAGGATTAGACAAAAAACCGTAGTGTAGTTGTAATTACAGGCAAAATCTACCATGAAACTTGATTACCAAGGACAACATTGCACTATTATTGACCACCACAGCTTGCACTGACAACTCTTGCTTCTGCGGCCAGAAACTGGTTGTTGCTATTGTTAACCATCACCATTTGTTTTCTCATTATTTGTTGCTTTATGTCACTAGTTCCAGATTCTAAATTCTATGAAGATATATCTGCTTGGCTGAACTTGTCTCCTATGTCAACTATAATTGAATATATATATATATATATATATATATATATATATATATATATATAGTTACAGGATGTGGAGTATAGTGTAGGATTAGAGTCATTGGGGGGGGGAGTGGGGCGGTGGATTCGGGGAGGGGGCTGTCACATTGAGGAGTATAAAGTATAATTATTGCACTGTGTTGTACACCTGAAACTAATTTAAAAATAAAAAATATTCATAACATTGGGTATTCCCCAAATATACAAAAGAGATTTGGGTGTTAGGAAGGTAAAAATAATACCACACTACAACCAGGATCTTGTGAGAAAACATGTGTATATTTTCTTTTTTTTTAATTAAAGTTTATTGGGGTGACAACAGTTAGTAAAGTTATATAGGTATCAGGTGTAAAATTTTGTAACATAACATCTATATATCATATTGTGGCTCATCACTCAGAGTCAGTTCTCCTTCCATCACCATATATTTGATTCCTCTTACCCTCATCGACCACCCCCCTACACCCTTACTCTCCAGTAATCACTAATCTATTTTCTGTGTCTGAGTTATTGTTTCTTTACTTGTTTCTCTTGTTCCTTCATTGTTTTCATTTTTATATCCACATATCAGTAAAACAATATGGTGCTCGACTTTCTCAGTCTGGCTTATTTTGCTCAGCATAATAATCGCAAGTTCCATTCATATTGTCCCAAATGGCACTATTTCATTTTTCTTTTTTTTTAAAATAGTTTCAGGTGCACAAAACCGTGCAATATTTATATGTTTCACTCCTCACAAAATGACAATGCCCTCCCCCAACTCCCCCCACAACATCATACACATCTATTACAATTTCATTGACTCCACTCCCCACACTATACTCCACATCCCATCACTATATATGTGTATATATACATATATATATATATATACACACACACATATATATATATACATATACATATATATATATATACATACATATATATATTAAATTATAGTTGACATACAATATTATTCAAAGTCACCTTCAGGTGTACAGTGCAGGGGTCAAGCCTCTACACTGTCCATGAGGTGGTCTCCCTAAAAAGACATGTGACCATCTGACACCCTGCAAAATATTTACAACATTATTAATTATATTCCCTGACTGTCTTTCATATCTCTGTGGCAATATTGTAGTTACCAGTTTATGCTGTCTAATCCCTTCCCCTTATCTCTCAACCCCACCACCCTCCCATCTAGCAACCATCAGTTTTTCCTCTATATCTCTGAGACTATTTCTGTTTACTTTGCTCATTTATTCAATTTTTTAGATTCCACATATAAGTGGGATCATATGGTATTTGTCTTTCTCCAACTGACTTATTTCACTTAACATAATGTTCTCTAGAACCATCCATATTGCTGCAAATGGTAAGATTTCAATCTTCTTTATAGAGGAGTAATACTCTATTGTATAAATGTACCAGAGCTTCTTAATCCAGTCATCTACCAATGGGCATTTTGGTTGTTTCCAAGTCTTAGCTATTGTAAATAGTGCTGCGAAGAAAGCATAGAAGTGGTGCATATGTTTTTTCAAGTTAGCGTCTTGGGTTTCTGTGGATAGATACCTAAAAGTGGAATTGCTGGGTCATAAGGTAGTTCCATTTTCAATTTTTTGAGATACCTCCATACTGATTTCCATAATGGCTGCACCAATCTGCAGTCCCACCAACAGTGCAGCAGGATTCACTTTTCTCCACAGCCTCGCCGGCACTTGTTTGTTGATTTATTGATGATAGCCATTCTGACTGGAGTGAAGTGGTATCTCATTGTGGTTTTTATTTACATTTCTCTAGTAATTAGTGAGGTTGAACATTTTTTTATATGTCTGCTGTCCACCTGTACGTCCTTTTTAGAGAAATGTCTCTTCATACCCTCTGCTTACTTTTTAATTGGGTTGTTTGTTTTTCTGGTGTTGAGTTGAATGAGTGTTTTATAAATTTTGGATATTAGCCCTTTATCAGATATATCATTGGCAAATATCTTCTCCCATATGTTTATTTTTCCTTTTATTTTCCTTTCCCAAAGAGATATATCAGTAAAATATTACTCAGGGTAATGTCTACGAATATACTCCCTGTGTTTTCTTCTAGGAGTTATATGGTTTCAGGTCTTACATTTAAGTTTTTAACTCATTTTGAATTTGTTCTCATATGTGGTGTAAGTAGGTGGTCCATTTTCATTTTTTTTGCATGTGTCCATCCAATTTTGCCAGCACCATTTATTAAATAAACTATCTTTACTCCAATGTAAATTCTTGCTTACATTGGCATAAATTAAATGACCACATATGGATGGATTTATTTCTGGGCCCTCTATTCTGTTCCATTGACCTATGTGTCTGTTTTTATGCCAGTACCATACTGTTTTGATTACTGTAGGCTTCTAGTGTGATTTGATGTCAGGTAGCATGATACCTCCTGCTTTGTTCTTATTTCTCTGGATTGCCGTGGCTATTCGGGATCTTTTATGATTGCATATGTATTTTAGGATTGTATGTTGTATTTCAGAGTAAAATGTCCTTGATAGTTTGATAGGAATTGCATTGAATCTATATATTGATTTATATTATTGACATTTTAACTATATTAATTCTCCCTATCTATGAACATGATATGTATTTCCATTTATTTGTATCTTGTTTGATTTCTCTCTTCAGTGTCTTATAATTTTCTGAGTACAGTTCTTTTACTTCTTTGGTTAAATTTATTCTTAGGGGGTTCCAGTAAGATGGAGGAATAGACAGATGCTGTGCCAACTGCCTCCCAGGATCACACCTAAATTACAAATAATTTATACAACATTCAACATCGGAAGTCCCCTGAACACTTGATGAACAGAATCTCTAAATGAAGAACTTAAAGAGGAGGCCATGTCGAGTCTGGTAGGAGGTGCGGAGATGAGAGAGGGCGAACCCCGTGAGGCACACCTCAGTGGTGGGGAGGCTTCTCCGGTTGAGGGAGAGACCCTCCGGACCCACACCAACTCACCAGCCCAGAGTTACTTTGCCGGGAAGATGAGTTCCATGACAGCTGGCAGTAGAAATTAGTGAGGACTCTCTTTGCTCAACTCTGTGAGGCTGAGGGTGGCCAGAGAACCAGTGGAGCCGGCACACAGACTTGCTCACTGGTGAGCACTCACCTGGTCCCTGTTGGAGAGAGTAGCTGTGTGAGCGGGGCCCAGGAGTCTGCAGGGAAAGACTGAACTGAGCGCCTTTGGCACAGGAGCTGGAGGTTTTGGGACCAGTATTCCCGTGGTGTGGAGCTTGCACATGAGTAGTATACCGGAGGGCGCCATTTTTTCATGGTTGGGCCCTCCCACAGAGGCTCAGGTCTGGGACTGCGTTGGTCTGGTGGATTTGGTGCAGGAGTGCATGTGTGCATGTGCGCGCATGCAACCTTGGATCCCTACCCTCTGCATTGCTTGTGTTGTGTAACCAGGAAAATTCCTGGTGGGTGCGCTCTGGCTCCCATAGCCTGGTCATTGAGACACAGGAGGTCGTGAGTGGCCTTGGGTCTCCATTCTCCGCACTGCGCATGCAGAGTTGCCAGGCTGGTGATTGGCTGTTGGGCTGCTCTGCCTGATCTGCGAGCAGCTGATTGGGACAGGTTGAGACTGGGAGTTTTCCTGGGAGTGGTGAGTTGGGAGCTGTGCACCTGCATGATGAGGCCAGGGCTTTTCTGGTGTGTCAGTGCAGGCTGGTTGGTGGTGCAGGAGTGCATGCTGCTCTGACTTGGTAGGGGCCACTGACCACACCCTGTGGTGCCTTGGGGGCTTGTCCCACCCACCTAGAGCTGTGTTGCCAGGGGCACCTTGAGCCCCTGGTCCCTAGCTCCCACCTCCACAAGCCCCAGAGGGTTTTTTGCAGCAGCAGACAGCCCGCAACAACCTGTGAGGATTTTTGTTGGTAAGCATGTTTCCAGAGCACACAGCAGCTAATTGTGGGAAGCTCACTGGAAGCCTTAGAGGGAGGCCAACGTATGATGCTTTGAGCCCTTCCCCCCAACACAGCTGATGCTGAGTCACCTAGAGACTCTTTATTGCTGAGCAAGTGGTCTGTAGATTAAGGTAGGTGGAGAGCCTTTTTTTTTTTTCCTTTCCCCCTTCTTTCTTTCTTCTTATTTTTTTACTTTTCTTTGCTTTCATCTTTTTGTCCCTTTTTCTTGTTTTCTTTCATCTGTTTTGTTTTTGTCGTTTCTCGGACTTGTTTATGTGGATATTGCTTTGGTCACTGCTTTTCAGACTTGTTCTGTTTTTGTGATTGTGTCTCTTTTATATACTTTTGTTTCTCCTGTCTGATCATTGCTTATCGAGTTTCTGTGGGAGTGGATTTGTTTTTTGGTGTTGTTGGGTTGCTTTGCTTTGTTTTGTTTTTTTATGAAGTAGATGTGGACCTAGCACTGGTCCAAAAGCTGAGACTATGCTGAATTTGTAGAAACTACTGACCACAGGCTTTAAGCTCCTGTAACACCACCTCACCCATCTACAGCTGCATTGCCAGGACTAATTGGGGTGCCGAGGTGACTGGCCCCACCCCTACAAACTGTGGAAAAGGTTTTTTACAACAGAAGGTGGTTTGGAGAGCCCTGGGGTCATCTTCGTGGTGTTCAGTGACCACCATTCATTTATTTTAGCTTTTACTTCCCTTGCCTTTGAAGTGAAATTCATAAAATCCTCTTTGAACATCCATAAGTTTGGGACCTATGCTTTCTTCTATGCATTTTATTGTTTCAGGTCTTATGTTTAGATCTTTGACCCATTTTGAATTAATTTTGGTACATCGTGACAGATAGCAGTCTAGTTTCGTTCTTCTGCAAGTGGCTTTTCAATTCACCCAGCACCATTTTTTGAAGAGGCTCTTTCCTCCAGTGTATGTTTTTGGATTCTTTGTTGAAAATTATCTGTCCATATTTATGTGGGTTTATTTTTGGGTCCTCGATTCTATTCCACTGGTCTGTGTGTCTGTTTTTCTGCCAGTACCACACTGTTTTGATTATTGTTGCCCTGTAGTACAAGCTGAAGTCAGGGAGTGTAATACCTACAGCATTGTTCTTATTTCTCAAGATTGCTTTGGCTATTCAGGGTCTTTTGTGGTTCCATGCAAATCTGATTTTTTTTTCTATTTTAAAAAAAACTACCATTGGGATTTTGATGTGGATTGCATTAAATCTGCTTTGGGTAATATGGCCATTTTAACTATGTTGATTCTAAAATCAATGAATATGGAATGTCTTTCAATTTCTTTGTGTCTTCTTCAATTTCTTTAAAAAATGTCCTACAGTTTTCAGTGTATATGTCATTCACATCCTTGGTTAAGTGTATTCCTAGGTATTTCATTGTTTTTATTGTAATTGCAAAACAAATGGCTTTTTAAATTTATTTTTCTGAGATTTCATTGTTAGTATATAGGAATGCAATGGATTTTTGTACATTGATTTTGTAGCTGGCAATGTTGCTGTATTCCTTTAGGGTTTCTAATAACTTTTGGAGGGAGTCTTTAGTGTTTTCTATATATAGTATCATGTCATCTGCAAAAAGTGACAATTTGACTTCTTTATTGCCAATTTGGATACTTATACTTTTTTTTCTAGCCTGAATGCAGTGGCTAAAACTGCCAATACTATGTTGAAAAGCAGTGGTGATAGGGAAAAGCCCTGTTGTGTTCCCGAACATAGAGCAAAGGGATTTGCTGAGGATTTGTCATATATGGCCTTTATTATGTTAAGGCATATTTCTTCTATACCCATTTTACTAAGTGAAAAGTGATTTTTTACTAAGTGATTTTGATCGTAAATGGATCTTGTATCTTGTCAAACACTTTTTCTGCATCTATTGCTATAACCAGATGATTTTTCTCCTTATTTTTTTATGTGGTTTACTACATTCATTGATTTGCCATTTTTGACCCATACTTGTGCCCCTGGGATGAACCCCATTTGGTCATGTTGTACAACATAATCTTTTTAACCCTCCATCGGGTGCAATATCTTACAGGTTCATTGCACACAAATTTTCAAATATCTAACAGTTAATGTAAGTATTGTGACTCATCACTTCCATATCTTCCCCCTGTTCCATAACCTATCACCCGTGACTTAGTACAGTAAAGACGTATTTCATAGTGGCATTTTTGTGTGCAATGAATCTGTGAGTTCAGTTGCATCCAATGGAGGGTTAATGCATTGTTGCATTTGATTCGCTAAAATTTTGTTTAGGAATTTTGCATCTGTATGCATCAGAGATATTGTTCTGTAATTTTTTTGTCTGTGTTATCCTTACCAGGTTTGGTATCAGGGTAATTTTTGCCTCATAAAATGAGTTAAGGAGTATTTTCTCTTCTTCAATTTTTAGGAAGTGTTTGAGTATGAGAGGTATTAGATCCTCTTTGAATGTTTGGTAGAATTCACTAATGAAGCTATCTGCCCCTGGAATTTTTCTTTTGGCAAGGTGTCAGATGACTGATTCAATTTCCTTTCTATTGATCAGTCTGTTTAGATTTTCTAATTCTTCATGATTCAGCTTAGGGAGGCTATATGTTTCTAAAAATATGTCCATTTCTTCGAAGTTATTGAATTTGGTGGCATACAGTCCTTCGTAATATTCTTGGATTATCCTTTATATTTCTGTGGCATCTGTGGTAACTTCCTCTCTTTCATTTCTGTATTTGTTTATTGTATCTTTCCTCATTTTATCTTAGTGAGTCTTGTCAAGAGATTGTCAATTTTATTAATCTTTTCAGAGAACAAGCTCTTTGTTTATTTAATTTTTATATTTTTTTTATGTTCTCTATTTCATTTGGTTCAGCTCTGATTTTTATGATATCCTTCCTTCTGCTGATTTTGGCTTTCATTTGTTCTTCTTTTTCTAGTTCCTTAAGGTGCAATGTGAAGTTATTTATCTGGGATTTTTCTTCCTTCTTAGATAGGGCTGTAATGATATAAAATTCCCTCTTAAAACTGCTTTCGCTGCATCCCAATAATTTTGGTAGGATGTATTTTCATTTTCATTGGTTCTAAGTATATTTTCATCTTGCTTCTTATTTCTTCTTTGACCCAGTCATTCTTTGAAATTATGTTATTTAATGTCCTCATATTTGTGTTTTTTCCTGCTTTCTTTTTTCAGTTGAAATCCAATTTCAAAGTGTTATGATCAGATAATATGCTTTGGATGATTTTAATCTTCTTAAAATTGCTGAGGCTAGTTTTATGTTCCAATATATGGTCTATGCTTGATAATGTTCCATGTACACTAGAAAATAATGTATAGTCTGATGTTGTAGGATGAAGCACTCTATAAATGTCAATTATGCCCATTTCATTTAACGTGTCATTTAGGGTTGATATTTCTTTATTTATTTTCTGTTTGGATGATCTATCCATAGCTGTCAATGATGTATTTATGTCCCCTACTATAATTGTGTTTTGGTTAATTTCTCCCTATAGTTCTGTTAGTAGTTGCTTTGTATATTTCGGTACTCCCTGATTGGGGGCATAAAATTGATTACTGTTGTATCTTCTTGTTTTAGAGTTTTCTTTATCATTATGAAAAGTCCATCTTTGTCTCTTGTTATGATTTTTATTCTAGTCTGTTTCATCTGATATCAGTATGACTACACCTGATTTTCTCTGAATACCGTTTGCTTGGAGTGTCAATTTCCACCCTTTCACTTTGTTTATATTTGTCCATGTAGCTGAGATGTGTCTCTTGGAGGCAGCATATGATTGGATTTAGTTTTTTGATCCTATCTGGTACTTTATGCCTTTTTATTGGTGAGTTCAGTCCATTTAGATTTAGGGTGATTATTGATATATGAGGACTTTTTATCATTTTATCTTTGGTTTTGTGGTAGGATGGTGTCTCCATTGTTTCTTTGCATTTTTGTTGTTATTATTTCAGTATGATGGTAGTCTATGATTTTTCCTTCTGTTTTTTTCTTCTTTTATGTTATATTTTAGTTCTGGATTTTATTTTGAGTGGTTACCATTAAGTTTATGTAAAAGAAAGTTTCATATTTAGAATTCCATTTTCTTCAGCATGTTTTCTTTCTCCATTTCTTTGTACCAGTTCAGACCATTATTCTCTCTCCTTTTATGTTTTCCTTGTCATAAATTTTCCTTATTTATGCTGTGAGTTCTGCACTTCAGTAACAAGTTGTCTTTTTTCTTTGTGTTTTATTATTTAAGTGTTTTTATTTTCTTTACCCTGTTATCTTTATGTGTATAACATACTATTTGGTTTAGGAGTTGCTGTTTCTTGCTTATGTGTGTCTGTTCGTAATACTACTCATGGTTTTGTATTCCTTTGCTTTATTGTTTCAGGTTGAATAGCCTCCTTAATTTTTCTTGTAGTGGAGGTTGTGTGTTAGAAAATTCCCTCAGCTTCTGTATGTCTGGAAAGGTTTTTATTATTCCTTCATATCTAAAGGATATCTTTGCTGGATATAATATTTTTGGCTCATAATTTATCTCTTTCAATAGTTTGAGTATTTTATTCCACTCCCTCCTGGCTTATAGAGTTTGTGCTGAAAAACCTGATAATAATCTAATGGAATTTCCTTTGTATGTTACTGTCTTCTTTTCCCTGGCTGCATTGAGGATCTTTCTTTGTCATTAATTTTATATAGCTTTAATACATTGTGCCTTGGAGAAGGACTGTTGAGATTGAGGTTATTAGGTATTCTCTTTGCTTCTTGGATTTGAGGATCCAGTTCTTTCCACAAGTTTAGGAAGTTCTCATTGACTATTTGTTTGAATATACTCCCTGTTCCCTTATCCTTTTCTTCTCTTTCTGGTATAACCATTATTCTTATATTGCTCTTTCTGATGGACCCAGTAATTTCTTGCAGAGTTCTTTCATTTATTTTAACTCTCAAGTCTCTTTCTCCTTCCATCTGTGTCATTTCCAGATTTTTATCTTCGATGTCACTGATTCTGTCCTCCATCTGTTCACTTCTATTACCTATGTTGGCTATTTCATTCTTCATTTCTTTTGTTGAGTTCTTAATCTCCAGAATTTATATTTGATTCTTTTTAAATTTTTCAATCTCTTTGGTAAAATTTTCATTTTTTTCTTTGATTGTGTTTCTGAATTCATTAAACTGCCTGTCTGTATTTTCTTGCATCTTGTTGAGTTTTTTCAGAACTGCAATCTTGAATTCTCTGTCAGTGAGTCCCATATTTCCATGTCTTTAAGTTCATTTTCTGGAGACTTTTCATTTTCTTTCTGAGCTGCCTTGTTACCTTGGTTATTTATGGCATTTAATGAATTATTATTTCTCTTCCTAGGCATCTACAGGAGTGGGTTCTGCAACAGGTTGATAGGAAAGGGTTTTTCTTTTGCTTTCCAGTATGTATTGTTAGATTGTTTTATTTTCTCTTCGACTGCAGCCTTCTATTCTCTCTCATGCTGTAATGTTATATTTTCTCTGCACTTTTCTGGCTTCTAACATGATGGGGGTATCCCCTGGAAGGTGGGCTTCTCCTCTGTGGGCAGGTTGTCTGGGTTCCAGGGCACCACCTCCATGGGAGGGTGTAGAGAGCTTCTGAAGTTCCAAAGCTCTTCCTGCACCAGTTTCAGAGCCTCTGTGTTTCAGCAGCTTTGTTTAACCCTGTAGGTATCCACCCAGATAGGTGGCAAATGGGTTGGGGTGTGTTTTTAGAGGTGGCTTTGAACAATCGTGGAGACCACCAGCATAGCCAATCCTGCACCCAAAGCTCCCTCCTTTTCACAGGAATTAGTTGGGCTGTGAGTCTTGGCTGCTGGGCCACATTTTTCAGAACTGCAAGTATTCTGCTGTTTTGATCAGACACTGCTACTGTTCCTCTTGTAGCACTGGGGAAGTGGGGGTGGGGTGGGCTTTGGGAGGGTAGGGAGGAGTCGGCTTTTTCTGTGCTTATGCCTTCCTTCCTCTGCTTGGCAGTGAGGGCTTATACCACCATTATCACCCTTCTTCCCTCAGTTTTCACTCCGAGGTCTCTTCCGTGTGCTTGGGTTCAACCATGTTATATGCTGATACCACAGGTGGGACCGTGGGCCATCAGCAGAACACCAGCAGTCCGAATTCCTCCCTTCCTGAAACTGATGTAGCTCCGGAATGCAGACAGCTTAGAGCTCCCATCTGCTTCCTGTGGCCAGATGCAGCCCGCATCTCCACACTTCTCCTTTCCCTCCTCCCCCAATCACCCAATTTGCCCACCTTTAGATGATTTCCATTGCACATTCCCTTAGTCTTGCCTTTCTTTTGCACACAGAGTCTTTTGTGGAATTATAGCTGTTCAATTTGTTGTAAATTCCAGGGGAGATTTCAAGAGGCTCAAGTCTCGCCACCATTTCTATGAAGTAATCCTCTTGAGAATCTTTATAACCAATGTTGTTAACTCTATCTGGTTTGTTGCTTGTCTCCATTTTGTTTAGTTCATTTTCTGGAGTTTTTTTTCTGTTCTTTCATTTGGGTCATATTTCTTTGTTTCCATATTTGGGCTACCTCTCTGAGTTTGCTTCTGTGTATTATGTAGTGATGCCACATCTCCTAGTCTTGGCAGGGTGGTCTTATGTAGTAGGTGTCCTTTGGGGCCCAGTGGCACAGTCTCCCTGATTACCTGATTTGGGTGTTCCAGGAGTGTCTCTTGTGTGGGTTGTGTGTGCCCTCTTGTTGTAGTTGAGCCTTCATTACTGTTTGTACTTCACTGAGTGGGATTGACCCTCCGGCTGACTGGCTATGAATGTTGCTCATGTCCACAATGTAAGAGATGCTATGTGGGGGTTGACTTCATGGGAGCAAGATTTACCCCAGTGGGCTCTAGTACCTTCCGAGACCACCATTCTGGAATGCTACTTTTGGAGCTAATCAGATGGTGCTCTGCTGTGGTCTGAAGCTGCCCTCCAGGTGTCTTGGTTCTGGGGCTTCTTGGAAGGGGCTCTAGTGCAGGCCAAGGTCAGCCATTGAACCAGCTGGCATTACCTACTAAGAGTTACAAAGAGATATGCAGTTGGTTGCTGGGCTTGGAGGTCCATGAAAGAAGCCATGCTGTGAACTAAGGTGGGCTGCCACAAGTACCAGGCCCAGGACTGCTCAGCAAAAGTGCACACTGAGGCCTGCTGCTGCTTGCTGGCTTCCCATAAGGTTCAGCTGCTGAAAAAGCCTTAGGTGGTAAGTGAGTTGGATAAGTTGGGGTCTCAGGAAGTCACGTGGTGTGAGTAGTTTTACCAAGTTAATGTAGATTCAGACTTGGTTGTGGGGTGGGAGGATTTTAAACACAGGAAAAATGGTGCCTGTCCACCAGCTGTATTGGGAGAGGGCTCAACATAGGGACAATGGTGACTCTTCCTCCAACCTTTGCCTAGAATCCACACAACTCAGCTTCTCCTTGTATATCTCCAGCACCCCCAAGCCACCATACTTCCGCTGGAGCCCAGGGTGAGCACCTGTGAGAGAGTGAGTCTGCGTGCAGACCTTTTAAGAGGACATCTGGGTTTCTGGCAGCCTTCTATCTCACCTGGATGTACAGAATCCCTGCTGATTTTTACACCCAGATGTTGTGGGAGCTCCTCTTCCTGGCACTTGTGCTCTGGACTGGGTAGTTTAGTGCGGGTGTCGTTAGGGGGGGGGACA
>NW_017731895.1:597916-603284 GCF_001890085.2 Hipposideros armiger
TCCCACACCTAGTGCCTGGCTTATAGTATGTACTAATATTTGCTGAATTAATGGCAATAAACAGGAAACAGTGTGGTCCAGAGATGACCATCACCACCCTGACAGATTTACCCCAGTCTTCAATCTACAATGCAATTATCACATATGGAAAAAGCAAAACTAGTCCATTTATAGCAGATTCATGCTGGGAGGCCAGACATATTACTCAGGGCCTCAACTGCCTTTATGCCAGCAATTTTCAAACTGACTCAGGAAACACTAGTGTCCCTCAAGATATTAACTTGTGTTCTGAGAAGAAAGAATTGATCTAATAAGCTTAGGAAATGCTGGATACTGACAGTCCTTATCACAGAGACTCACACTACACATTAGCACACTAAGGCTTTAAGAAGTCCTGCCAGAAATAAAACCCATTTTATTTTTGTTTAGCATTTCCCAAATATATTTGACCACTTTTTAATATATTTTTAATATTTCATAGGACACTATCTCAAAATATAGCCTTGGAAACACCGTCATAGATAGCTATAGCTATGTATGTCTAAAGATATATAGAATGTATATTAATCAGAGTTGGCTCAAGATCCATGGCAATGAATTTCAACTTAAACATATCACTGAAATGAACTCAAATGGGATTCAAGTTTAAAATAAGACACTAATTGGAGATAGTGTCTTCTGTTAATATTGACCTGTTAAGAGGACACTGACCTGCAATGGTTAAGAGTGATTCTCTAAATTAGTTCAAATTTTCTAGCCTGAATTATGTACTCCATAGGCTACTGAGAACCTGAAAATAAAATAAATGAACCACTGTCAGTGATCTTGAAAAATCATACACATGGGAGAAGTACCAGTATCAGATCTTCAAATGCTTGAACTGAATGGCTTTCAAAAGGGGAATGAATATGGATTCTACAAAACTACAGAGCAGTGGGATAAGTTTGATCTGCTGAAAGATTCATACCACTCTTTCTCTTACTCATTTCAGTACTTCTTTCTCTTCCTGGAACTCTCCAAGCTCATTGATCCTAAGGCTCTGCACGTGCTGTTCCCTCTGCCTAGAGCATGGGTGGGAAACAATTTTGCTGTAACTAGCCAAATTAAATATTTTAGGCTTTGTGGGCAACATGGTCTGTATTACACCTACTCATCTTTGTGCAAAATCAGCCATACACAATACATAAACAATAAAGCTTTCTTTTCAAAAACAGGCTGTGGATGGGATTTTGTTCAAGGTCCATAGTTGGCTGACATTAAGGGGCCTTTGCCAAGATAGTTACATAGTTAATTCTTTTTTGTTCAGAATTCAGCTTAAACATCAGTGTCTTGAGTAGACTATCCAATCTAAAATAACTATGCATTTACTTGCTTTCAAATCTCCCAACTTTAATTATTTCCACTGTACTTAGATACGTGGACTTTTTGTTGTATTCTGTTGTAAAGCAGCTGTCTCTCTCTGGGCAAGGCTAAGGCACTGGTCCAGTCTCCAATCTCAATCCAGGGATAACTGGAATATATATATAATGCTACCTTTAGATCATCTCCCCTCTGAAAGACAATTTATCTGTCCTATTGATGCTCTTGGCTTTCTTTTTGCATCTGACCAATAAAATTTTCATCTTCACCCATTTTCCAGATTAAAAAAAATCCCCCTGGAACTTCAGCTAGCTGTCTCCAAGTGGGCGTTAATTGGGCACAAGGTACAAAATGATTAGCTGAAAATGACCTTGCATTTTATCTCATAAGAGCTTGCATCTCATCTTATAGGATACACACACACACACACACACACACACGCACACACACATTTCCTTAATGAGATAACTCATGCTTTCCTATAATGAAGCTCATTGCTTTATTAAACAGATTCATTTGCTATTTTGCAGTAGGAACTGGAGATAACAACTTATTCAAGGCTTACCAAGGAGGGAAAACTAGTGAGTTAAAAATCTTGTAATATGCTCATAGTAAGTATCCAAGTGTTTCAGGAGAAACAAAACAAACAAACAAAAAAAGTGGTTTGCACAGTGTAAATGCCTGACCACTGCACTGTACACCTGAAGCTAAAATTGCATAATATTGAATGTCAACTATAATATATATATATATGTATATATATATATACATATATATATATTCACGGGATATGGAGTACTGCATAGAAAATAGAGTCAATGGAAGTGTATGTCTACATACAATGTCAGAGAGGTAATAGATTGGGGGAGGGGGTTATCACTTTGTGAGGGGTGTAAATGTCTAACTATTACTTCATTTTGTACACCTAAAACTAATAAAAAAGAAAAAAGTTACATAGTCATAAAAAAGTGTAGTTTCTGTATTTTGGTTTTTTGTTTTTATTATTTTTGAAATCATATTCATTAAATAATAATTATTGAGTGCCTACTATGTGTCAGCCACTCTGTAGGCTCTGGGAATATAGTGATGAACAAAATAAACAAAATGCCTGCCTTCTTGAAACTTGTATTCTAGGAGGAGGAGAAAGACAATAAATAAGTAAAATACATATGTTGGATGGCAATAGTGTTTGAAGTGTTAAAATAAAACAAGGAAAGAGATAGAGAATATGCAGTGTGGGATTATAGTTTCATATAGAATGGCCATGAAAGGCCTTACTGAGAAGGTGTCACTTGAGCAACAATCTTTAAGAGGTTAAGAACTGAGTCATTTGAATATTTGAGTGTGATAGATTGTATGACTGTAACAATTCCTCCCATCCAGTATGCTCTTTTTGGAATGTGACTGCTACTCCTATCAAGAGGAGGAATTTTTCCCCCTCTGCTTGAATCTGTGCTGGCCCTGTGACTTGCTTTGACTAATGGAATGGGACAAGAGTGATCCTGTAAAACTATCAAAGCTAAGCCTACAGAGGTCTTGCAGCTTCTGTATTCACCCTCTTGGAACACAGCTGCTATATGGAGAAGTTCAAGGTCTCTTGCTAGAGAAAGGAGCAATGAAAAGAAAGTATATCAGTTGACAGTCAACACCAAATCCCATCATGTAGGTGGGGTCATTTGGGGTGCTCCAGACACAGTCCAACTACCCCAGAACCATCCCTGATGAATTCTGCTCAAAGAGGAGACAGATTAAAAAATTAAATAAACAGAATAATTATAAATTATAGTAATTTGTACAAAGAAAACAAACAAGAGGCTAGGGAGGAGAATAACATAGGGGATCTACTCTAGAGTAGCCAGGGACGGCATCTCTAAGGAGTTCACATTTGAGTTCAGACTTAAAGGATATAAAGAAGTGGTGGTAAGAGTGTACTGGGCAGAGGGAAGAGCAAGTGCAAAGACCCTAACTTGAGAAAGAGCTTAGTGT
The DNA here is from genome assembly GCF_001890085.2 of Hipposideros armiger. Taxonomy (NCBI): domain Eukaryota; kingdom Metazoa; phylum Chordata; class Mammalia; order Chiroptera; family Hipposideridae; genus Hipposideros; species Hipposideros armiger. The sequence continues at coordinate 601,262 of NW_017731895.1, forward strand.
GTTTTAGGCACTTGAAGAACACCGGGCGGTGGGGGCTGAAAGAAGGGAGATGAGGCCAGAAAGATAGAAAGAGTCTATATTATCCAAGCTCTAGCTAATTGGTAAATAATTTGTATTTTTTCTAGGTACACTGAAGGGTTTTAAGCAGTATAGTCATATAACCTTTCATTTTAAAAGGGTCACTTATGCTCCTGTGGGAGAATGGATTAGAGTAGGCAATAATGCAAATAGAGAAATCAGGTCATAATTCAATCTAGGCTAGAGTTGAAAGTGGCCAGGTTAGCGTGATGACAATGAAGATAGAGAAGTGTGGCTAGCTTTAAGGTATGTTATGAAGATACGGCCTGCTGATGAGTGAGATACAGACAGGATAAGGGAAAAGGAAGAATCAAAGATGATGATGGCACAGATTTTTGGCTTAGGCAATAGGCTTGATAGAAAATGTGATATCTTTGTGGGATATCTCTATATAGGTGTCAAGTGGACAACTGGAACTCAGAGGAGAACTCTGATTGGGAGATTTAAATTTGGAGGTCATCAGAATTAAAATGATATTTAAATATATGGAGATAAGTGAGATCACTCAGTGAGAGAATATAGAATGCAAAGAGAAGAAGATATAGGACATGTCATTGAAAAATACCAATATTTTAAAATTAGCTAAAGGGAGAAGCAATAGCAAAGAAGTTAGGAGGAAAACCAAGAGATAGTGGTGTCAAGAAAGGCAAGAGAGACATGTATTTCAAAATTCAAGGCATAGCTATTCACAATAGCCAAGACTTGGAAACAACTGAAATGCCCATCGGTAGATGACTGGATTAAGAAACTGTGGTACATATATACAATGGAGTATTACTCCACTATGAAGAAGAATAAAATCGTACCATTTGGGACGATATGGATGGACTTAGAGACTATTATGTTAAGTGAAATAAGTCAGTCGGAGAAAGACAAATACCATAAGTTTTCACTTATATGTGGAATCTAAAAAACTGAGTGAATGAGGAAAGTAAACAGAAGTGGTTTCAGAGATATAGAGGAACAACTGATGGCTGTTATTTGGGAGCGGGTTGGGGATGAGGGAGAAGGGGAAGGGGTTAGACAGCATAAATATGTAACTACAATATTTCCACAGGGACATGAAAGACAGTTCTAGGAATATAATTAATAATGTTGTAAATATTTTGTAGGGTGTCAGGTGGTCACATGTCTTGCTAGGGAGACCGCATCATGGATTGGGAAGAGGCTTGATCACTGCACTGTACACCTGAAGTTGATGTACAATATTGTATGTCAACTATAAGTGAATATATATATATATATATAGTCATGGGACGTGGAGTATAGTGTGTGAGTGGAGTCAAGGGATTTGTAAGAGATATGTATGATATTCAGGGGACGTGGGGTGGTGGGTTGGGGGACGGGGGTTGTCACTTCAAGGGGTAAAAAGTATAACTATTGCACTGTGTTGTACAGCTGAAACTAATTCTAAAAATGTGTATTTCGTAATAAATAATAATTTAAAAAATTAGTCAGTATCACTTGCATCATTGCCTCTCCCAACAGACCTTTGCCTTGCTCCCCTTAATTCTTCATGTGAACTCCAATTCCTTTGTTTGATTCCTACTTCCAGATTCTGAATATCTATGTGAGATACAACCTTTCTGTTTTTTTCCTAATGTACCTTTGCAAACCCTGACACTGACCAGCTCACCAATTTTCCTATCCTTTTGCAATCTCTGACAATAATCCCCTATTTCATTTTCTTATACTGACTCTTCTTCCTCCACAAAGGACACAGGAAGGGCAGCAATGAATGAATTGTGTTTGGACTTCTTTTCTCTCACCTGAAAGCAGGGATTGGCCTTTCCAACTCTAAAATGTATCTGTAAGTCTGTGATTTTCTTTTCTTTTTTTTTTTAAGATTTTTATTGGGGAATTAGGGGGATGGGAACAGTGCTGGGGAATTGGGGGAAGGGGAACAGACAAGTTGCTGTCGTTTTGTTCTTCAATCTAGTTGTGG
>NW_017731895.1:603502-608401 GCF_001890085.2 Hipposideros armiger
TCATATGTGGGATCCGAACCGGGGCCCTCTGGCATCCCAAGCGAGTTCTTAACCATCGCGCCACTCGGCCGGCCCTGTCTGTGATTTTCTTAACCATCTGTTCAGTCTTTGTGAGAGTTTAAAACTGTCATATATCTCAGGAAAACTGTAAAAAGAATGACAAAATGAAGGTTACTAAGAGATGTAAATGGCTGCTTTTTCAAGTCCCTGCTTTGGAGCTGTTACTGGGAGCTTAAAAGTCATAAAGACAAAGAGAACAATAATTTCACATAAAACGATAGACATAAAAGCTAGGCTGAATTGTAGCTTTTAGATCCTTATGACAACATACACTTGATGTAACTGGGCTTTGTGAGCCAGAAATTAAGACAGATGTCCTGTCAAGGAGTTAGAATATTTGAAATTGTAACTGTCTCTGAAAATCCAACTCCAGGAGTTATATAGGACTGGTATTATTTTTTCTATTTGCCAGATAAGAAAATGGAAGATTTAGTGGAGGAAGCCTAGGAAAAACATACCCCAGGTGATACAGTCCACATGTTGTGTGTCTCAGGCTAGTGTTCTTTCAGCTAGGTATTCCATCTCTGTCTCTTCTGAACAGGCCTTGAAAATCACACAGCTAATGAACTTCCAAGTCACATCTCTCCTACACATATTCATTAAAATTCCTAAATCAAAATGCATAATTATATTATAGAAGTAATGTTCTGTGGGAAAAAATCATTACTCTAAATGTTACAATCAGCGATAATTGTGCCTCAGATAAACTTCATGAGCTGTGATATTGCCACTTTGCAGAGATACATTAAAAGTTGATGCAAAAGAATACATTAAAAGTTAATGCAAAAGAAAAAGTTAATAAAAAACATTTGAATCAGAAAAATTTGTGAATGGGCTTTTTAATGTAGTAATTTATTACTTCTGCTACTTTTGTACATTTCATGACCTGAATGAACTGTGTAACTTCTAACTTTAAAAACAAATCTAGAGCCGGCCGAGTGGCTCAGTTGGTTAAGAGCTCGCTCAAGAGTTTGAGCTCTGAACAACAGTGGTTCGAGTCCAGCCCGAGCTGAGCAGCCGCTGAGCTGCCAACAGGTAGCAGGATGGCTCAGCTAAAAAAAAAATAATAATAAAATAAAAAAAAAACAAATCTAATTTTTCCTAGTTCCACTTGATGAAATTTCTTGTACCATGATAAACATCTCTACTTAAACTTATGCTGGCAATTGAAGAAACACACATTCTGACTATGCCCAAACAGAATGCAATTGTAATGTCATCCTTTAGATATAACCTTGTTATCTAAGCAGGAGAGTAAGCTGTCACATGTATTTATTTTAATTTTTATTTTTTATTAAATTTATTGGAGTAACATTGGTTAATAAAATTATATAAGTTTCAAATGTACAATTCTATAATACATCATCTATATATTGCATTGTGTGTTTGCCACCAGAGCCAGCTCTCCTTCTGTCACTGTATATTTGACCCCATTTACCTTCTTGTACATCCTCTCCTCCCTCCTTGCCCTCTGGTAGCCACTAAACTGGTGTTGGTTTCTATGAGATTTTGTTTATCTTGTTTATATATAATTTCACTCACTGGTGTGATATAAAACTGAAAGCAACAAATGGACTGTCACATTAAAAAAAAGTGAGAGAATGTTCTTGAGCACAAGCAGTACCAATCAATACAAAATGTTTAATAAGACTGAACTACTAAGTGTTTGCAGGGACTCAAATGGTCAACAAACTCTGCTGATTGTCACTTATTAATACTTTGAGCATGTGTATGCTGTTTCTGCCACTTGTCTGTGATGGTCCAGCAGTACACCCACCCTTAGCCTACTTTGGAAAGGTCACAGATGTATCCAAGGCAGTTATGGCTGGAGTCTGGAGTGTCACCTATGACAGTAGCACAAGAAAAATATAAGTGGAACATATATATGACCTTTGCCTTATCCAGTACCTTGTACTTGTGCTTACATATTATAAATCCATGTCAGTAAAGAAAAAAGAAAAAAATAAATTCTTCTATTCTGTATAACACTTCAGATTGTACATGGTAGATGAAGAAATGGTGTAAGAGTGCATAGTAACAATAAGTGTTTATTACTATTTCAAGAAACTTATTGCTGAAAGGAAGGACAATAGGAAAGCAATATTCCGAGAGAGAAAAGGAGTTAAAGGAAGATTAAAGGAGTTAGGGTGGGAAAAACTTAGACATGCTTAGATTCGTAATGGAAAGAACTATCAGAGAAGTTAAAAGTAGAAAAGTGAGGCATAAATTGATAATGTCTAAGACTTTACACTTACTTTATCCTTCCAAACTGTTTTTTTCTCCCCACATCACTCTCATGTCACTGTCTTTCCCATATCGTAAAATTCTCTCTCTCCGGTTTCTCAAGCCAAAAATATAGAATTCATGCAATCCATTACCAAGTCCTATCAACTTCATCTCCAAAGTAAAATCCAAATCCAACGACTCTATATAGCTACTCCCCTGAGTCCAATCTACTCACATCTTGCATTTGCAATACCCTCTGAATTGGGCTATATAATTTTACTTTTGCACTCCCTCATTCTTCATTCTCCACATAGGGACTAAAATTCTCTTTTAAAAATAGCATAACTCCAATGTCTACTTGAAGCACTACAATAGAACTCATATGTCATGGTCTGCAATGCCCTATCTGACATAATCACTACTTACCTCTTCAACCTCACCTTGTACCACTCTCCTACGTGTTCACTAGACTTGAACATAATGACCTTCTTTCTATTTGTCTAGTGTCAAGCTCATGTCCACCACTGGCCTCTGTTTTTGTGATTTCCCCAGCTCTTCATATTCATAAATTTAGCTCCTTGGGTCTCAGCTCAAATGTCATTTCTTCTGGAACAGTATATCAAAAATAGTTCATCAAATCCAAATCACCTTCTTGTATTATCTCCTAATTTTATTTCTTATATGATATTTACCACATTCTGAAATCATATTGCATATTTATTTATTTTTCTTATTTACTATCTTTTCCCCTCCATTAGATGGTAAGTTTCATGGGAGATAGATCCTTGTCTCTCTTGTTTGCTAATGCACTCTCAGTACCTATAATAGTGCCTGGAAAATATAAATGTCTATTAAATTAATCTGTGAATGGATTAATAAGTGAATAAAACATGTCAGTTGAGAAAACTAATAATATACGACTATCGACAGTAGAATAGGAAGAAAATATCATAGCATCTGAGACATAAGAAATAGAAGTTAGGAAGGGTACAGATTGGTTTAAAGATAGAAGATTAATACAAGTCATTTGAAGATTAGCCAAGGTCATCTTCCAAGGGCTAGTGAGACACCCTGACAATTGTTTTTTTTCTTCAGCAATACATAATATGTTCAACATATATTTTCCTAACATATTTTCCCTGCTACAGCTAATGTTTCCATCAAGTTTAGCTCTAGATTCCCTCATATCAGTTTTTCCTCACCTATTAGTCACTCTCATTCTCTGATGTCTGTTATATACTTTACAGTTTAAAGAACATTTGTTTTAATAAAGAGGCAAAAACAAGAGAGTTGACATAAGAGAGATTCCTTCTCTGTTACCTGCCAACATCATATAATCTGCCCCAAAGAAAAGACCTAGCCCTTTTCATCTTGCATCTGTAAACATAGGTGAAAAAGCTGTTTTCAATTTTGTCTTTGGCACTTTATATAAGCTTGAACCTATTTTGGACTTTAACTCTCATGAAAAATTCCATGTACTCATTGAACACATCCTTGATTATGTGTTACCACCATCAACTTCATCCCATTTGTTTCCTTCATGTTCTCTTAATCTAAGTGCCAGCATTCTGATATCTTCTTATTTTTTTTTCTATCGATGTAAAGAACATTCAAAACTATAGATAATTTTTATAAGAGTTTATTTGAGCCAAAGCTGATTACAATTGCTGGAAATAAAGATCTCAAATGCTCTGGAGAATGACAGTTTTGCATTTTCTTTTATGCATTTGAAATTAAGGAGGGAATGAAAGGAAAATTATATAAATGTGGTAGAAAGCAAGGCAGAGATTGAATTACATGATAGTTGAAAAGAATATGTGCACTCCTGAGGGTGGTTATTTCAAAAGTGTGTTAATCTAGAGGCACAGAAACAATAGACAGAAATTGTTTAAGGCAAAGGCAAACCTTTTCCTAGAGAAGTTATATGCCCAGGGCATGACTACCCACCATGGCCTGCCTAGTTAGGAATTTATTATCAAATCACCCTGTGAGGTTACTTTCCATAGAACCCCTTTTTCATCTACATGTCCTTCATGAAATTTTCAGAATATGATATCCTGTTTGAACCATCTTCTATTTTCACAGCTTCTGGCCATTAAATTATATGTTTCTAAACTTTCTGAAAATTGCTTTGATAAAGAGTAAGGCAGTATTTGAAGATGACCTATATCTCTTTTGCTTTTTATTTTGGTTCTTCTATGCCCAGTTTCTATCTATCATTTACATAATACTAAAATCCAGATTTCCAAACTTCTAGTCCATTATTATGATCATTATAACACATTGGTAAAACAAACTAATAGTTTTCTGAGATCCCTTCCCCTGGATTTTCAATCTTTTGATTTTTTTGTAAGCAGACTGGTTACCACATGGTCACATTGTGGGTTTTCTAGACATAAAAGAGTATATATACAGAGGGTGCCAAAAAATGTATACACATTTTAAAAAGGAAAAATCTGTATTAAAATTGTAATACTCAATATATAACAATATCAAAAGATAAATACAAGTCACATTTGACTTCTGCAATTATAAGAGGTGCTCAAAGTTGTTACCATCAGCATAATTTTAATACAGGTTTTTCCTCACTTAAAATGTGTATATATTTTTCTC
>NW_017731895.1:608731-641186 GCF_001890085.2 Hipposideros armiger
CTGAACCTGGAGCTGGGCTGCCATGAGTCGCTGGTGACGGCATAGGCTGCAGCCCCTGTGGCAGTGGGTTGCCATGGGCTACCGTGTGTGGCCAGCAACCAGCGTGAGCGGCCAGCAGCTGCAGTGAGCAGCCGTCCAGAAGCCAGCGACTGATCTGCCTCACCCGGGAAGAGTGCAATGATGATGCCAAATTGGGGCAGTGAAGCAACGTCCTCCACAACTAGACTGAAAACAAAATGACAGCAACTTGTCTGTTCCCCTTCCCCAATTCCCCAATAAAAATCTTTAAAAAAAATTAACTTCTTGCGCTCTCTCTGTGGGGATGTGGGGAGTGCATGAATGCTTTTTTATTTTTATTTTATTTATTTATTTTTGAATCTCAGTTGAGTCTTAGAGTTCATGGTTCTGAAAAGGAGCTGTTCATGTAGGCACATACCTGCCTTATGGTCACGCATGGTGTGGACCCCAAACCAGGCACCAGGTGCACATCATGAATCTTTATATTTGCTGTAAACATGCTGACAGACAGTTCATCTTGAACCACTGCTTCAGGAGTATAGAAAACATTACCCAATAACCTTGTGAATATTTTAATAGTTTAGTTCTCAGAGTCACTGCCATGGTTACAAAGATAAGCAAAAATTGAATAAAATAGACCTCTGTGTTTTATGCACAGACAGAGAGACAGACACACACACATACACACTGAAGTCTATGTGCTTCACATATTATTTAATCTTCACAATAACCCTGGCAATGGGTATAATCATGTCCCCATTTTATAGGTGGGGAAATTGGAATATAGACAGATTAAATGATAAATTTAACCAAGTCACAGAGCTACTGTGTGTTAGAGTTGCGATCTGAGCTCCTGCTCTTCTCACTGCATCACATTTCAAGGCCAGCTGAGCCTAGAACAAGTAAATGAGGATGTCAGGTCAAAATAAAGGCATTCAGTAAGAAGCCTCTCTGAATCCAAATGTTTTAAAAAGTTCATGAGGTTCCCTGAAGCTGAAATGGTGTTCAGTGGAATGCCACTCTGAGTCCCTTATAAAAAAATTAGTTTGTTTTTCTATCAAAGACAACTAGTGCATTTCTTTTTCCTTCGTGTAGTTTGGCACCCCTAGGAAAAACTCAAAAGTGGCATTCTGTTTTTAAGAGTTGTTGAGTTCCACTAGAGTTCAGCATCCTAAATGCAGCTTTCTAAAATTGCCTTTAGGCTATGAAGCAAGAAGAGTGGGTGAAGGAAAAAGAGAGAGCTAAGGAAGAGAAGGCTTGTTTGCTCAGCTAAGAAGGCATAACTAGAACAATATTGACTATATTCTCTATGCTCTACTTTACATTCCTGTGATTATTTCGTAACTACCAATTGTAACTCAATCCCTTTACCTTTTTCACCCAGTTCCCCAAACCCTTCCCTTTGGCAACCATCAGTTTGTTCTCTGTGTCTATGACTCTGTTTCTGTTTTCTTTGTTCTTTTAGTCTGTCCTTTAGATTCCACATGTAAGTGAGGATATATAGTATTTGTCTATCTCAACCTGACTTATTTCACTTAGTATAATATCCTCTAGGTCCATTCATGTTGTCGCAAATGGTAAGATTTCATTCTTGTTTATGGCTGAGCATAGTGCCAGGTAGGTACTACATTAATTGCAGGGATTACTGCATAAATTATGTAAGCACTATGTCATATACCTGAAACTAATGTAAAAAAATATTAAATGTCAACTGTAACTGAAAAAAAAATTAAAACATGCAGTATGCTGGTCACAAGCCATTAAAAAAAGAAGGCATCACTTGGTTGTATATTGAATGTATCCTTGTCTGTTTACAGCAAATTATCCCCAGGCCTTTGGTTTAAGGCCTAAGTTACCTAGCTACAGCCAGGGCTAAATCTCACCACAGCCTGTCTTTATAAATAAAGTTTTATTGGAACACAGCCACATCCATTTCTTTATGTATCATCTATGGTTACTTCCATGACACAATAGGAGAGCTGAAGAGTTGTAATGAAAAGTGAATGTCTCACAAAGTCTGAAATATTTACCATCTGGACTTACAGGAAAAGGATGCCAATTCCTAATTGAAGGAACAAGATATCTGCCTACGGGTCTCTATGGAATTGCCTCCTCAGGCTCTCAGCCTGTAAACCAGGCTTTTCAGAGGTTTCTTTTTGGTTACAAAACATGTGCTTTGTAATTGTTTAGCAAGTTCTCTTGTCTTAATTTGCTTAGACAACTTCAGCTAAAGTGCCCTTAGTGATTTTTTAAGCCACTGAAAAATAATGTACTTTCATTTGTTTTGCTTTATATAAATTTCATTTCAGCTTTTATATATAAAACTTTGCTTTGCTCTTTGATTTTAAATCAATCAAGCAATCAATAAATACATAATTTTACTAGTTTCAGGTATACAAAACAACATAATGATTAGACATTTATACTCCTCACAAAGTGAATAACCCCACAAAGTCTACTTATCTGACATCACACATAGCTATTACAATACCATTGATTGTATTCCCTATGCTGTACTTTACATCCCGTGTGTGTGTGTGTGTGTGTGTGTGTGTGTGTGTGTATAGTTATGGTTGACATTCAATATCATTTTATATTAGTTTCAGGTGTACAGCACAGTGGTTAAGCATTTCTATAAGCTATGAAGTGATATCCTCCCCCAGATAAGTCCAGTACCCATTAGAAACCCTACATAGTCTTTACATTATTGATTATATTCCCCATACTGTATTTCACATCCTGGTGACTATTTTGTAACAACCAATTGTACTTTCTAATCTTTTTACCTTTCTCACCCTTCCTCTACACCCTCCCATCTAGAAATCATCAGCTTGTTCTCTGTATCTATTTTATTTGCTCACTTATTTATTCTTTAGACTCCACATATAAGTGAGATTATATGGTATTTGTCATTCTCAGTCTAACTTATTTCACTTAACATAATATTCTGTAGGTCCATCCATGTTGTTGCTAATGATGAAATTTCATTTTTTATGGCAGAGTAATATTCCATTGTATAAATGCACCACAAATTTTTTATCCAACCATCTATTGGTGCACATTTAGGTTGTTTCCATATCTTGGCTATTTTGAATAGCACTGCAGTAAACATAGGGGTGAATATCTTTTTTTCAAATTAGTGTTTTGAATTTATTTGCATGTACACCCAGGAGTGGAATTGCTGGATCATAAGGTAGTTCTACTTTTAATTATTTGAGGAACTTCCATATGTTTTCCAAAGTGGCTGCATCAATTTGCATCCCCCGCAACAGTGCATGACTCTTCCCTTTTGTACACATTACCACCAGCACTTGTTGTTTGTTGATATATTGATGACAATCATTCTGATAGGAGTGAGTTGGTATTTCATTGTGGTTTTTATTTGCACTTCTCTGTTAATTAGTGACATCGAGCATCTTTTCATATGTCTATTGGCCATCTGTATGTCCTCTTTGGAGAAATGTCTATTTGGGTACTCTGCCCATTTTTTAATGGGATTGTTTGTAGTTTGGGTGTTAAGTTATATGAGTTTGGTTTTTTTTAATACATATGTAAAATTTCAGTATTAACTGCTTATCAGATGTCTCTATTGGCAAAAGTTTTCTCCCATTCAGTACGATGTCTTTTTGTTTTGTTCATGGTTTCCTTTGCTGTGAAAAAACCTTTTTAGTTTGATATAGTCCCACTCATTTACTTGTTCTTTTGTTTCCCTGTCCTGAGGAGATATATCAGAAGAAATATCGCTAAGAGCAATGTCAGAAAGTTTACTGCTTATGATTTCTTCTAGGAGTTTTATGGTTTCAAGTCTTACATTGAAGTCTGTAATCCATTTTCAGTTTCTTGTTGTATATGGTGTAAGAAGATGATCCCATTTCATTTCTTTGCATGTATCTGTCCAGTTTTCCCAACATGATTTATTGAATAAACTATCTTTACCCTACTGTATGTTCTTGCATTCTTTGTCATAAATGAAATGACCATATAGGCATGGGTTTATTTCTGAGCTCTGTATTCTGTTCCATTGATCCATGTGTCTGTTTTTATGCTGATATTATGCTGTTTTGATTACCATAACCTTGTAGTATACTTTGATATCAGATACCATGATATCTTCAATATTGTTATTTTTTCTCAAGATTGGTGTGGCCAGTAAGGGTCTTTTGTGATTACATATAAATTTTAAGATTATTTGTTCTAGTTCTGTGAAATATGCTATTGGTATTTTGATAGATTGCATTGGAAGTATATATTGCTTTAGGTAGTATGTACATTTTAACTATGTTAATTCTTCCCATCCATGAACATGGTATATGTTTCCATTTATTTGTATCTTTCTTATTTCTCTCTTCTATCTCTTGTAATTTTCTGAGTATAGATCTTTTACTTCCTTGGTTAAATTTGTTCCTAAGTATTTTATTTTCTTTGATGCAATTGTAAATGGGATTTTCCCCTTAATATCTATTTCTGATAGTTCATTATTGGTGCATGAAAATGCAACCGATTTCTGAATATTAATATTATGTCCTGCTACTTTATTAAATTCACTTATCAGTTTTAATAGTTTTTTGATGGAATCTTTGAGGTTCTGTCTATATAGTATCATGTTATGTGCAAACAATGACAATTTTACATCTTCATTTCCCATTTGGATGCCTTTTATTTCTTTTTCTTCTCTGACTGCTGTAGCTAGAGCTTCCAGTACTATGTTGAATAAAAGTGGTGAAAGTGGGCACCATGGGCACCATTGTCTTTTTCCTGATTTTTTTTTAGCTGAGTCATCCTGCTACTTGTTGGCAACTCAGCTCGGGCTGGGCATCGAACCGCTGTTGCTCAGAGCTCGCACTCTTGCGCGAACTCTTAACCAACTGAGCCACTCGGCCGGCCCTTCTTTTTCCTGATTTAAGGAGAATGCTTTTAGCTTTTTCCCATCAAGTATGATATCAGCTATTATTTTTGTCACATATGGGCTTTATTATGTTCAGATATGTTCCCTCTATTCCCACTTTGTTGAGAGTTTTTTTCATAAATGGATCCTGGATTTTTTCAAGTGCTTTTTCTTCATCTATTGATATGACCATATATTTTTTATTTTTTATTTTGTTTATGTGGTATATCACCTTAATTGATTTGCAGATATTGAACCAACCTTGCATGTCAGAAATGAATCCCACTTGATCATGTTATATAATCTTTTTAATGTTTTGCTGAATTCGATTTACTAATATTTTGTTGATGATTTTTGCATCTATGTTCATTAGGGATATCGGCCTATTGTTTTCTTTTCTTTTTTCCCTAATGTCTTTGTCTGCTTTTGCAATCAGGGTAATGGTGGTCTCGTAAAATTAACTTGGGATCTTTCCCTCCTCTTGGATTTTTTGGAATAGTTTGAGAAGAATAGGTGTTAATTCTTTTTTGAATATTTGGTAAAATTCACCTGTGAATCCATCTGGTCTAGGACATTTTTTTGTTGGGAGTTTGTTGATTACTGATTCAATTTCATTGGTAGTAATTGGTCTGTTTAGATTTTGTCTTTCTTCTAGATTCAGCCTTGGAAATTTTATGCTTCTAAGAATTTATCCATTTCTTCCAGTTTTCCAATTTGAGGGAGTGTAGTTGCTCATAGTATTTTCTTAATTTTTTTTTGTATTTCTGTAGAAACAGTTTTTACTTCTTCTCTTTCATTTCTGATTTGATTTATTTGGGTCCTCTCTGTTTTTTTCTTGATGAGTCTGGTTGAAGATTTAGCAATATTGTTTATTTTCTCACAAAACCAGTTTTTGTTTTCCCTGATCTTTTTTTGTCTCTATTTTGTTTATTTCCACTCTGATATTTATTATTTCCTTCCTTGTACTCATGTAGTTGTTTTTTGTTTGTTTGCTTTTTGTTCTTGTTTGGTTTTGGTCTTCTTTTTCCAGCTCCCTCTGGTGTAAAGATAAACTGTTGATTTGAGACTTCTCTTGTTTCTTTAGATAGGCCTTCATTGCTTTGAATTTCCCTCTTAGCACTGCTGTCACTGTGTCCCATATATTTGGGGTCATTGTGTTTTCATTTTAATTTTTCTCAAGGTATAATTTGATTTCTTCCTTGATCTCATTGTTGACTCATTCATTATTTAGTAGCATGTTATTTAGTCTCCATGTGTTTGTGTGTTTGTCATTTTTATTTCTTGTAATTGATTTCCAGTTTTATACCATTTTGGTCAGAGAAGACACTTGCTATGATTTCAATCTTCTTAAATTTATTGATACTCATTTTGTGGCCTAATGTTTTACCTATCTTGGAAAATGTTCTATGTGCACTTGAAAAGAAAGTATCTGCTGCTTTGGGGTGAAATGCTCTACAAATATCAATTAAATTTATCTGGTGTAGTGTGTCATTTAAGTTCACTGTTCACGTGTTGATTTTCTGTGTGGAAGATCTGTGCATTCGTGTCAGTGGTGTGCTAAAGTCCCCTACTATAATTGTGTTACTGTTGATCTCTGTCTTTATGTTGATCAGTATTTGCTTTACATATTTAGGTGCTCCTATGTTAGGCTCATAAATATTTACTAGGGTGATGTCCTCTTCTTGGAACAATCCTTTTTTATTATGTAATGTCCATCATTGTCTCTTATTATGGACTTCATTTTAAAGTGTACTTTGTTTTATATAAATATTGCTTCCCCAACTTTTTTCTTATATTCATTATCATGAAATAACTTTTCCCTTCTCTTTACTTTCATTCTGATTGTTTTTCAATCTGAGTTGGGTCTCTTGTAGACAGCATAAGCATGGGTCTTATTTTCTTACCCACTGAGTTACCCTTTGTATTTTGATTGGAGCATTTAATCCATTTACAATTAATGTGATTATTGATATGTATATAATTATTGCCATTTCATTATTCATAGTTTTAATCTTCAATTGCTTGTTTTCTCCTTTCTTCTGTTTATAGAAATCCTTCTAACATTTCTTGCAATACTGGCTTGCTGGTGATGAATTCCTTTATCTTTTCCTTTTAATTCCTTATCCTTTATCTAAAAAGGAAGCCCTTTATCTCCACTTAAATTTTAAATACTAGTCTTGCTGTGGAGCATACTTTTGTTTGTAGGTCTTTTTTTTTTTTTCATTACTTTGAATATTTCCATCTATTCCCTTCTGGTCTGCAAAGTTTCTGTTGAGAAATCAGCTAATAGTCTTATGGGAACTCCCTTGTAAATAACTAGTAGTCTTTCTCTTGCTGTTTTTAGAATTTTCTTTTTGCATTTAACATTTGCCATTTTAAGTATGATGTGTCTTAGTGTGGGCCTGTTTGGGTTAATCTTGTTTGGGATTTTCTGCACTTCCTGGGCTTGTATGTCTATTTCCTTAGCCAGGTTAGAAAAGTTTCAGTCAATATTTCTACAAATATGTTCTCGATCCCTTGCTGCTTCTCGTCTCCTTCTGGTACTACTATGATGTGAATGTTTTTATGCTTGTTGTCCCACAGATCCCTTAAACTGTCTTCATTGTTTATAATTATATTTTTCTTTTTGTTTGTTTTTTTTTGATGGGGTGGTTTCTTTTACTTTGTCTGATAAACCACTGATTTGATTCTATGTTTTATCCAATCTGCTGTTGATTTCTTCTAGTGTATTCTTAATTTCAGTTATTGTATTCTTTATTTTTGACTGGTTCTTTTTTATGGTTTCTATTTCTTTCTTTATGCTTGCTATCCCTTTGTTGAAATTCTCACCCAGTTCCTTAAATTCTTATAATTAGCCTTTTAATCTTTGGTAGAATTGTTACCTTCATTTAATTTAGTTCTATTTCTGCAGGATTTCTCCTGTTCTTTTATTTGAGACATGTTTTTGTTTGTTTGTTTTTTATTTGTTTGATTCCTCATTCTAGCTGCCTCTCTGTGTTTGCTTTTATGTATTAGGTAAATCTCCTATGTCTCTCAGTCTACATAAGGGTGGCCTTATGTAGTATGTGTCCTGTGTGGTCCAATGGTGCAGTCTTCCTGATATCCTCTACGTGTGTTCCAGGACATCCCTTGAGTGTGTTGTGTGTGTTCTCCTGTTGTATTTGAGCTTTGATTGCTTTTGGCAAATTAGTGGGTATAATTCACTCCCAGGTTAAGTGCCTGTGAAGATTGTCTATACCCACAGTGTATGAACTGCTGGGTGGTGGCTGATGCCTCAGGGAAGGATTCACCCCCATGGTTTCTTGTGCCTGTTAAAACCCTCTTTGGGTGTGTTACTTCTTGGGATGGCAAGGTAGTGTTCTGGTGTGGTCTGAAGCTGGCCTCTGGCTGTGTTTTTTCCGGTGTCCTTTGGGAGGGGTTTTTGTGCAGGTCAATTTCAGTCTTGATTGTTACTGGCCAATGGCTATTGGTAGGAGCCACAATGCTACATGTTGTTGGTTGTTGTCTGTGCTAGATCTGGAGGCATGTGGGGGTGGCCTTGCTGTGAACTGAGGCACACTCCCACCAATAGTGAGCTTGACACACCTTAGCAAAAAACCCCAGTGCCCCCTAGACCTATTGCTGCCCACTGGCTGCCTGTAATGTACAGCCATTGAAAGAACCACCTTAGGCACATAGGCCGGCCTGGTTGACCTGGTGTTGAGAGTGCCTTCAGTGATATAGCACTAGGTATGTAGGGTTGAGTCCCAAGGTGTCACAACACATGGCTGATGGTTTTAAAAAGTTAATGCAGATTCAGTTCTTATCCCAGTGTCCAGTGTGTGACCACTTTGCAAAGCATGCTAAGAACACTGCAGCCAGCCACCACTTGCCTCAGGCACACATATCCCCGAGAGCTGCCCAAGAGTGGCTGCTGTAGAGGTTTTGGTTCACTGTCCACCACCAAAATCTCTCTAGACCATTGTGGGCCATCCACTGCTACTAAAGGCCCCCACAGCTTGGGGGGCAGAGCCAGCCACACAGGCACCCATAGTGCCCCGGCAATGCAGATCTAGGTGGGTAGGGTGGGGTTCCAGGATCCTAAGGGGTATGATCAGGGGTTTCTACAAAGTCAATGTAGTGTCCACTCCCTTGCTGATGCTGCACTTGGGACCACCCTACAGAAATGTCCTAAGAACACCACGACCAGTCACTGCCTCTCTCATGCTCGCAGGTTCCCCAGAGCTGCCCAAGAGATGCTGTGGTGCAGGATCTGGGTTACCGCCCACCAGAAAACATTTCCCATGGCCCATCCACCACTGAAAAAAAGGCTTCTGCAGCCTGTAGTGCAGGGCCAGTAGCCCAGCAGTCAAGAATGTTCAGGGCTATGTTACACCAGTTGTGCAGGGGGTGGGGACCCAGGGCGTCACCAAGGCATTGTGCATGCATGGATTCAACCAGACTAGTGCAGTCCCAGACTTGGCTCTTTGGTGGAGGACCTAACACTGAAAAGATAGTGCCCTCCTATAGGCCACATGTGTGTCAGGCTCCACACGACAATAATGGTTCCTGTTACTCCAACTCCCATCTTGAAGCCTCAAAACTCAGTCCTTCCCTGCACATATCTGGACCTCCTGAGTTGTCACCTTTCTACCAGAGACCAGGTGATTGCCTGCTAGTGAGTGAATCCATGTACCATCTCTACAAGAAGGCATCTGGGTTTCCAGCAACCCTCTGCCATCCCGAGAAGGGCAGACAGGGTCCTCACTGATCTTCACTGCCAAATGCTGTGGGAACTTCTCTCCCCAGTACAGGACCCCTGAGTGGAGAGCCCATTGTGGGGTTATGTCCATTCCCTCTTCTGGGGTGACCTCTGCTACTAAGGTGTCCTTTCCAGCATTCAACCACCATCCATGGGTTTGGGGTCAGTCTGCTTGTGTCTCCCCACTTCTTACCAGTCTCAATGTGGCCTCTTCTTTATATCCTTTGTTATAAGGGTTCTGTTCAGGAGTTTTCAGATGACTCTTGAGGATCATTGCTCTATAATTTATTTGTAATTTTGGTTTGATCCTGGGATGCAGTAGACATTGCATTTACCTAATCCACCTTTCAACTCTGCTCTCTTTTCATTTAAATGAGAATAGTTCTGCACAGTTTCCTTTAGCTGGTGTCCTCTTACACCTCTTCCCAAAGAAAAATGAAACAATTTTGTCAATACATTCCAATTTAAATATAAAATTTTTCTAAGACTCAGAGATAAGTGGTGCTCTAACAAATGATTTTCCATCCTTTTTAAAGTAATGCATATTCATCTAGATGTTTAGCATACTCACTCAGATCCATTAAGCATTTTTACTCAGGGGAGTTCCACCCTCCCTGGTCTTTTTTTTTTTAATTGAAGTTTATTGCAGTAGCAATTGTTAGTAAAGTTAAATTGGTTTCAGGTGTATACTTTTCTAATACATCATCTATATATTACATTTGGTGTTCACCACCCAGAGTCTGTTCTCCTTCCATCACCATATGTTTTGACCTGATTTACCCTCATCTACCACCCATTTCCCCCTACCCTCTGGTAACCACTAAACTATTGTCTGTGTCTGTGAGGTGTCCCTGACGGGGTTTACCCTCTCTCGTCTCCGCCCATCCTACCAGACTCGACGTGGCCTCCTCTTTAGGTCCTTTGTTTAGAGGCTCTGCTCATCTAGTGTCCAGGGAACTTCCGAGGTTGAATATTTCATAAATTATTTGTAATTTTGGTGTGATCCTGGGAGGCAGTCGGCACAGCATCTGTCTATTCTGCCATCTTACTGGAAGTCTCCAGAACTGCAATATTGACTTCTCTGTCATTTAAGTCACGTATTTCCATGCCTTTAAATTCATTTTCTGGAGAATTTTCATTTTCTTTCTATGCTGGCTTGTTACCTTGGTTATTTACGGCACTGAATGAATTATTATTTCTCTTACTAGGTATCTACAGGAGTGGATTCTGTAACAGGTCCATAAGAAGAGGTCTTCCTTTCTTTTCCCAGTAGTTGTTGTTGGATTATTTTATTTTCTCCCTCACTGAAGCCTTTTATTTTTTCTCATTTGTAGTGTTACATTTTCTCTGCACTGTTGTGGCTTCTCACAAAATGAAAGGGGTGTGTTTCCCTGGAAGACCTTGTCCTCTGTGAGCAGGTTGCCTGGGTCAGAGGAC
This sequence comes from Hipposideros armiger, assembly GCF_001890085.2. Classification (NCBI taxonomy): domain Eukaryota; kingdom Metazoa; phylum Chordata; class Mammalia; order Chiroptera; family Hipposideridae; genus Hipposideros; species Hipposideros armiger. The sequence goes on from NW_017731895.1 coordinate 619,813, forward strand.
CCTTGTCAGGATCCACCCAGATAGGTGGGGGTAGTGGTGGTGTGAGTTGTGAGAGGTTGCTCTGAGCAATGGTGGTGAATAACAACACTGCCAATCCTGCACCCAATCCTTCCTCCCTCTCTGGAACTAGTTGGGCTGTGAGTCCATGGCTGCAGGGTCACAGTTCTCATAACTGCAAATATTCTCTTTTTTTTAATCTGACACTGTGGTTCAACTTTTAGCACTGAGTAGGTGGGGGTGGGCCAAGATCTGGTATGGTAGGGAGGGGTCAGTTAGGCTCTGTGCTTATGCCTTCCATTTTTTGCTTGGCAGTGAGGGTTTTAACCACCATTTTCACCCTTCTTCCTTCAGTCTTTGCTCCTACATCTCTGCTGTGAGCATCAGGTTCAGCCGTGTTATATGCTGATCCCTCAGGCGGGACTGTGGGCCATAAGGGGAGCACTAGCAATCTGAATTCTTCCCTCTTCCATGACTGCTATAGCTCCAGAGTGCATGGAGTTGGGAGCTCTGGTGTTCATCCTGTGGTCATACGGCCCACCTTTCCACACATCTCCATTCCCTCCTCTCCCATGTACCCAATTTGCCCACCTTTAGGTGATTCCAATTGTACCTCTCTTAGTCTTGTCTGTCTGCTCTGCAGGGAGTCCTTTGTGGAATTATAGCTTCAAATTGTTGTAAGTTCCAGGGGAGATTTCAAGAGGCTCACCTCATGCCACCATTTTATGATGTAATCTCCCACCCTTCCTGGTCTTTATGTTACCTGTTCTTACCTTATGATAGCACCAATGCAACACTGTCTTCACAGAGCTGGTTCTGGCTTATCAGAACCAAAGCTATAAGAATTTATAAGTGGTCTATGTCTTAGTACTGTGGGATTCCAAGCTTATTATTGTTTTCATAAATACAGTATTTCTTTTCATTCCCCTGGTATAGTTCATGTAGATACTCATTTGCTGGCCTGCACTGGTCATTTTCAGCAGACACAGGCAATTGCTTATTGTTTAGCAGAGTTTTGCATAATCATTTCAGATGATTCCCTTTCCTTAGGCAACCATATTAGGAAGACTGGAGTCTCTACTCCTAAAATCACTGCTTCTAGCCACTTCAAGAAATTGCAAGTTAAAGTTTTAGCTGTACAAATCAAAGGTCTGGGAAGTTACTGTATATTAGAACCATTCAGATACTGCAGGAGAAAATATGTATGCTCAAAGCCATATTTCCCATATTGATAACTTCTGAAATTCAGCCAAGTTACCACTCTTCAAATTATAGACTGAAAAAAGTAGGGTTGAAATTATAACAAGAAATATCCCTTTAATCCAATTCCTCCATGTTTCTAATTCTAGAAAATCACTATATTTTTCTACACCTTTCTATAAGGCCAAATGAAAGAAAACATAATAGAGTGTCAGAATAAATAATCAGAAACAAAGCTAACTTAATTGATCTACTTTACATCAAGAGAAGGTTTCAAATGTTTCTCTCAGTATTATCTTACTAAAATTACTTCTCTTATCATAAAAAACAAGGAGAAATTAACTAAGGTTGATGTTATTTCTAATTAATTCTATTATAATTATCCTTGTCATAGAGGTGGTCACTCTTGTCAAATTATCTCTCTTTACGAACAATATAGCTAGTTACCACCCTAACCTACAGAAATCCTAGAGACCCTCAAAGAACAGTGTATTCACCCTGCCTTTACTGAGCTAAAGTATTCTTCAAGAAGCCTCATGGGACCCAGAAACCAAATTAACCTTGAAACTGAGCGTATCTATAGCTAGATAAGTTCCATTGAATAACCAGTCATTTTGAAAACAGCCACTGCTGAATACCAAAATACATTTAAATAACTACTATCACATTGGCTGGTTTAACACAATCCACCTTTCCTTTGCCCTCTAACCAGGTTTCTGAAAAAAATACTTGTTGCTTTTCAGGGAAACAAAACGTCTCCTGATTTTCACAGTCTGAGTTGTTAAGCAACAATCTACAAAATTTTCTCTTTTTATAGCAACCAGGATCCCATTGTTAGCAGCAGCCATCATGAGTACTTTTCATTTATGGAAGCACAACCAATGCCTGGGAGTATGTTAAAAAGATGTACAAACCTTATATCTTGTCCTAACACATACATAAGATCTGCTTTCTTCTCTATTTCTATCAAACCAAATGCAAAAATATACACAAGATTTGAGTACACTCTCTATTTCTATAGCAACCAAGCAAAACACAAGCTGTACAAGATCATACTGCCAAGACAAGAAAGAAAAATGTATAAAGGAATTAAGAAAGTAAATGTTAATTCTGAAAATGAATAAAAGAAAACTATAATCATATCTCATCACTGTATTTGTCTATATCAGTTTAACATCTAAAATATGTAACACAAAATCTCATTTCAATGTTCAAGTTAAAAAAACAAATTAATTTTAAATATTTATACTGAGAATCTGTCTGATGGTATTTGAACTATAACAGTTGTAGCTTAGAGAAATTTATTAGGGAAACACATGAAATTTCTATTATAATCTTGATGTTTTGCTGTTAAGGATATGTCTAGTTAATGTGAATAACAGACTTAAAAAATTCCATATTACCATAACTATAATGAATGCATTGTAATTTCATGGACTCCAATAAAATCTTACTTGTATACCCTAAATATGTGACTTGTATATAAAATAAGTAAGCATTTGAATTTTTTGTGTTTCTCTTTTTGTTTTGGTGTGTGCGTGTGTGTGTGTGTGTGTGTGTGTGTGTGTACATATGTGCAAAGATGGGTGGCTGGGCCAGAACTAAAAACATAATAAAGGCTCCATTTTCAAGGAAAACTGTTTTTAAATCTCATAGACACAGACAATAGTTTAATAATTACCAGAGGTTAAGGGGTGAAGGGGTGGTAGATGAAGGTAAAGGGGATCAAATATATGGTGATGGAAAGAGAACTGACTCTGGGTGGTGAACCCACAAATACAGATGATGTATTACAGAATTGTACACCTGAAATCTATGTAACTTTGCTAACAATTGTCACCCCAATAAACTTCAATTTAAAAAAAATAGAGAGACATTGTGAGTCACTAAAAAAGTGGACCCTAACTATGTGTAGTTTACAGAAACACACTTAAACTATAAACACATAAACAGGATTAAAGTAAGAGGGTAAAAAACTTTACAGCATTCCTGAGCTTGACTTTCAGTCAGGGCCACAGTGAGCATTAAATTATTATTCCATACAAAAAAAAACAAAAAAAACTTTACAGCATATAAGCACTAAGCATAAAGGAAGCTAGTGTGCTATGTGAATAACAGATATCAAAGTACACTTCAAGAGAAACAGCATTGCTAGAAATAAAAAGGATATTTCATAATGTCAAAAGAGTCAAATGATCAAGAACACATAAAGATTTTAAATGTGTATGCACCTAATAACAAGCAGGGCTTGAAACTATATGAAGAAAAATGTACAGAACTAAATGAAAAATTAAATGAATCCAAAATATAACGATTTTGACATTCTTTTTTCATAAATTGATATGATTAGATAACATTAGTGACAATATAGACATCTTAGTAACAGTATTAACATACTTCAATTGACATCAAAAAAGCGTTAGAACTGATTGCAAAATGTCTAATTTTTTCAGTGATCAAAAGTATGTTCACCAAAATATATCACATGGTAAGCCATAAACTAATTCTCAATAATTTTATAAGGATTGAAAGCAGGAAGGGTAAGTACTATGGCCATAAACATATTAAATTAGAAATCAATAGATAAGAGTGATGTTAACAAGAATGGCAGAGTAAGAACCGCTACAAATCCTCTTCTTATATAAACAACAAGACCATTGGCAAAAATGCATACGATCATATATATATATATACATATATATGTATATATATATATATTCAAAATCAATATTTTCAAAAGTTTGAAATAATTCACAAAAGGTTTGCAAAAACCCAAGAATTATTTACTCAAGAGAAGCAGCTGAAGCTCTGTAAAAACTGCAATCCGTGAGGTGTTTTAATCTGTCTTAGACATGACTTCCTCATTTGAAACAATTTGACATCCACATACCAAAAATGAACTTTGAGTCATACCTTGTACCATGTATAAAATTTTACTCAAAATAGAATCAAAGACCTAAAAGTAAAACCTCAAACAGTAACTATTTTAGAAGAGAACATCGGTGAAAATATTTTTGACCTTGGGTTAGAAAAAAAAATTCTTATATACAATACAAAGGCAAAAATCTAAAAGGAAAAAAGTAATCAATTGAACTTTATCAAAGTTTTAAACCTCTGCTCTAAGAAATAAGATGTTAAGAGAATAGAATAACAGGCCATATTCAGGGGGAAAATACAAGAGTTTTGTGATGTTACTATTTCCTGATGCCAATTTTTTTTTAGTTGTTTCTACTTTTTGGCTATTGTAAAAACTCACTAGGAATATTCATATGTAAGTGTATGTTTGAATGTCTCTTTTCAAATCTTTGGGTTATATAATTAAGAATGGAACTGTTGGGGCAATTGGTAATTCTGTGTTTTGAGGAACTGTCGAACTGTTTTCCACAATGACTACATCATTTTTCATTCCCACCAGCAATGTATATGGGTTATATTTTCTGCACATCCTAAACAACAGCACTTGCTTTTCATTTTTAAAATTATTATTATTGTCATCATAGTGGGTATGAAGTAGTATCTCATTATGGTTTTGACTTGTATTTCCTTAATGGCTAATATGCTTTTTAAAAATAATTTTTATCAGTTTCGGGCATATAAAATAATAGAATAGTTAGAAATGTAGCACTCACAAAGTGATAATCCCCTCCTCCAAGCTACTAACCCTCTGGCATTGTATATAACTGTTACAATACCATTGACTATCTTTCTTCTACTAGATTCCACCTCCCATAAATAAATATATATATATATGTATTATATATAATTATATATAATACATATTTCATATATATAATATATTTTTTTTCATATGTGTTATATATATTTCATATATAATATACATATTTAATTACAGTTGGCATACAATATTATTCTACTTCAGCTTCAGTCATACAGTGCATTGATCATGCATCTACACAGTCTATGAAGTGATCCCCTTGATAAGTCCAGTGCCCCTCTGGCACCTTACATAATCTTTATAACATTGTTGATTATATTCCCCATACTGTATTTTATATCCTCATGGTTATATTGTGTATACTAAATTTCACTTTCTAATCCTTTCACCTTCTCCCCCATTCCCTACCCCCGCCCATCTAGCTACCAAAGGTTTAAAGAAAAGTCCACATGAAAACTCATAGGAGGGGTGGAGACTTGAGGCAGGCTGACTCCAGGCCCACAGATAGGAAGCAAACACCAGGAGGGACACCTCTGTTTATTTCTTTTTATTATCTTGTTTTTAACGGGGGAATTGTAGGAGGGGAACAGTGTTGGGGAATTGGGGAGGGGGACCAGCCAAGTTGTTCTTCAATCTTAGTTGTGGAGTGTGCCACTATCTATCTGCCTGCCCATCGGCAGCTCGTGGCCTCTAAGCTCAAGGTGTTGTGTTACAATCTTAGTTGTGGGTGAGCATAGCCACCATCCCATGTGGGAATCAAACCGGCAGCTTTGTTGTTAAGATTGTATGCTCTATCCACTGAGCCATCCAGGTGGGAGCTCAGCTCAAGGTGCTGAGTTCAGTCTTAGTTGTGGGCGGGCATAGCCCACCATGGACCTGGCAGTCTTGTTGTTAGAAGCACCTGCTCTCACCAGCTGAGCCATTCTGCCACCTGTTTGCAGCTCAGCAGCAGCTCACCTCCAGTGCAGCATCACTGGCCCATGTGGGAATTGAACCAGCGGCCCTGTTGCTCAGAGCTTTCATTCTTAAGCTAACTCTTAACCAACTGAGCCACTCAGCTAGACCCCATTTTGAGTTACTTTTTGTATATTCACTGAGGTAATTGAACAACTTTATTTTTGTGCATATTGGTATCCACTTGTTACAGCAGAAATAGTTGCAGGTGATATTATTTTCCCACACTTGTCAAAAATATATTGACCGTTGAGGTATGGGATTGTGTCTATACTCTCAATTTTATTCCATCCATCTATATTTCTATCCTTACGCCAGTGCCACACTGTTTTAATAACTGTATCTTTATAGTAAGTTTTGAAATAAGGAATCATGAATATTTCAACTGTGTCCTTTTTAAAGATTATTTGGCTATTTAGGGTCACTTGTGATTCCATATGAAATTTAGAATTGGCTTTTCAATTCCTGTAAAACATCTTGCTGGGGTTTTGATAGGGATTGCATTGAATCTGTAGATTGCTTTAAATAGTATTGCAATATTGACAATATTGTCTTTTAAGCTATGCACACAGAATGTCCATATATTTGTCTTGGTATTCTTTAATTTCTTTTAGCAATATTTTGTATTTTTAGTGTGCATGTCTTGTACCTGTTTTGTTAAATTTATTCTCAAGTATTTTATTATTTTTTTATTATTTTTGATGCAATTGCAAATGGATTTTTTCCTGATTTCTTATTGGGATTGTTTGTTTCTAGTGTATATATATATGCAACTGATTTTTTTGTTAATTATTCCTTTACTTTTATGACTAGTGCTATATAAGTAATCAGTCTTTGATTCATCAAGACAATATTCAGCTAAAGGATAATAAGTGTATTTTTACTCGATGATGATTAATTGCCTCATACAACATATGGGTCTGACAATTAAATTCACAAACGTGTTGCAACAATGATGCTATCCTTTTTTGATATGGGAGTGATTATTCATTATGAATTTGTACCAACTCAACAAACAGTTAACCAAATTTACAATTTCGAAGTGCTAAAAAGACTGCTTGAAAAAGTTAGATGACCTGAACTTCTTGCCAACAATTCATGGTGCACCATGACAATGCACCAGCTCACACAGCACTGTCTGTGAGGGAGTTTAGTCCAGTAAACAAATAACTGTATTGGATTCACAAATGTAATTCACTGCTCACCTGAACTGGCCTCCCAATGACTTCTTTCTTTACCCAAAGATAAAAGAAATATTGAAAGCAAGACATTTTGATGAAATTTAACACATCAAGGGTAATATGACGACAGCTCTAATGACCATTCCAGAAAAAGAGTTCCAAAATTGCTTTGTAGAGTGGACTGGGCACTGGCATCAGTGCATATCTTCCCAAGGGGAGTACTTCAAAGGTGACTGCAGTGATATTCAGAAATGAGGTATGTAGCACTGTTTCTAGGATGAGTTCACGAACTTAATTGTCTGAGCTTGTACTTAGATTTTCTTATAATTTACATATAATTGAATGACCAAATTATAATCAAATGTCGGAAGTATAATATTTTAAATATTGTATGTGCACAGCATAAGCATTACTTCAAAGTATGCTATGCAAACTTGAACAATCTTTTTAGGATTAGCAGATGAGTAAGTGAATTTTACTAAAAACCTCCAAGATTTAAAATTTACATTCTATATAGCAATAAATAAACTGGTTATCAAATCTCCCCTTTTTTATTAAAGTATAGTTTGCATACAATATTATATTAATTTCAAGTATGCAACATGGGGATTCAACATTGATATACCCTACGATGTAATCAGCACACTAAGTCTATAACCATCTATCATCATATAAAGTTATCACACTATTATTAACTGTATTTCCCTTCAAGTTTTTTACCCATCTCTCAACCACCCTCCCCTCAAATCCCTCTTTAAATGAAAATTAGTCTCAAAAAGGAATTAGTCCATTAACTCTTATTGAAGGGGCTTTCTTTTCTCCATTGTATGTTTTTGGTTCCTTTGTTGAAAATTATCTGTCCATATTTAAATGGGGGTATTTCTGGATTTTCAATTCTATTCCATTGGTTGGTGTGTCTGTTTTTCTGCCAGTACCATGCAGTTTTGATTATTGTTGCCCTGTAGTACAAGCTGAAGTCAGAGAGTGTGATATCTCCAGTATTATTTTTGTTTCTTAGGATTGCTTTGGTTATTTGGGGTCTTTTATGATTCCATACAAATCTGATGACTTTTTCTTCTATTTCTTTAAAAAATGCCATTAGGATTTTGATGGGAATTCCATTAAATATGTATATTGGTTTGGGTAATATGGCCACGCTAACTATATTGATTCTTCCAATCCATGAACACGGAATGTCTTTCCATTTTTTTGTGACTTCAATTTCTTTTAGAAATGTCTTATAGTTTTCAGTTTATAGGTCCTTCACATTCTTTGTTAAGTTTATTTCTAGGTATTTTATTCTTTTTGTTGCAATGGCAAAAGGATTTTTTTTTATTTCCTTATCTGAAATTTTATTTTTAGTATATAGCAATGCAATGGACTTTTGTACATTGATTTTGTAGCCAGCAACTTTACCGTACTTGTTTATTGTTTCTAATAGCTTTTTGGTGGAGACTTCAAGGTTATCTATATAAAGAGCCATGTAATCTGCAAAAGTGACAATTTAACTTCTTCATTCCCAATTTGTATGCCTTTTATTTCTTTCTCTTTCCTGATTTCTCTGGCTAGGACTTCCATTGCTATTAGAATTACCATGTAACCCAGCAGTCCCGCTTCTATGTATGTACCCCAAAAATCATTTATCTGTAAAGATATGTGTACTCCAATGTTCATTGCCACATTATTTACAGTGGCCAAGGAATAAAAACAACCAAAGTGTCCTTTGGTAGATGATTGGATAAAGAAGATGTGATATATATATATATATATATATATATATATATATATATATATATATATACACACACACACACACACACACAGAGAATGGAATATTACTCTGCTATAAGAAAAGATGAAATACTGCCATTTGTGACAACATGAATGGATCTTGAGGTTATCATGTTAAGTAAAATAAGTCAGACATAAAAAGTTGAAAACCATATGACTTCACTCATATGCGGGATATAAACTGAAGGCATCAAAAAAACATGACAAACAAATAAGAAACAAAAACTCATAGACACAAACAACAATGTAGTGGTTATAAAAGGGTAAGGGGGCAGGGAGGATGGTAGAAGAAGATAAAGGGGATCAAATATATGGTGATGGAAGGAGAACTGATGTTGGGTGTTGAACACATAATGCAATGTATAGGTGATGTATTATAGAATTGTACACTTGAAACCTATGTAGATTTGTTGATCATTGGCACCCTAATAAGTTTTCATTAAAAAAAGAAATTAGCCCATTACCAAAGATGATCCTTAGAGTAGATCACCCTCTGACAACCCCTATACAGCCCTCCTAAAAAGTAGCTTCAAAGTCATTAAGCATACATACTCTTGTCAAAGAAATGACAAACACAAAAGCAGGTAGTACTAGGAAAAAGTCCAGCCTTCCTGACCCTGTTGGCAATTCCCTACAGAATCTAGCCTCTAACTACCTCTTCCATTCTTTGTATCACAATCCATACTACAGGCAAATATAATAGATTTCAGTTCTTAGAGTATGTCATTCTCTTTCTTGCCTAGATATTTTTACACACATTATTTTTGCTACCTGAAATGCTTTCCTTGGCCCTTCTTTATCTAGCAAACTTATTTTTATCCTTTAGGCTTCATCTTAAATAGCCTTCCATGAGGGATATGTATTTATACCCCAGACTGTTCCCACCAATAAACTATAAGCATCATGAGGTCAGACACTGAAAATGTTTTGTTCATTGCTTTATCCCTGATGCCTAACACAGTGCCTGGGACATGGTAGGTGCTGAATAAACATGTGAATGAATGTTAGAATTATGTTAGCCCCAAGAAACTGTCCTGCATCTGTGTTACTGTTCATTTGCCCAAAAATAATGTATGACTAACAATAGATTTACACACATAAGCAGCAGTTGATAGTTCATAGAGTTGAATTTTTTATTAAACAACATTGTTTAAGTATGAGTAGTAGTAGCATAGGTGTTTGCTTCCCCTAAGCAGTTTCTTCAGTGCCTTGGAACTGGAAGATAAAAGGACTCAAGAAGAACGTTCACAAATTGAGAATCAAATTTATTTAACATCTACATTTCCATAAAGCACCACACATGGTGTACAAAATGGTTATTTCAGGCAAACTATCTAAAATTTCAGGAGGTGTCCTGAAGGCTAATTCCTGATGGGCCTCTATAGGTATTGAGCCAAGCTGAGTTCAGAGAAAAAGAAGAAGCCCTTTCAGGTTGCCATGTTTATCTCCCCACATGGGAGTAAATACTTCGCTAGAAACATTCATATTAGAAAAGACCTGATATCCCATTCTATTTGATTTTTTAAAATGGAGTGTTTTTCTTGAATTTCCTCTCAGATATTCAAATTCAAGATTGCTAACTAAGAGAGTTGGATCAGTGAGATTTGAAAACAACATTGCTCACTTCCTGTTAATATTAATTCAGTTTCACATAACTTTGACAAAAAAAACCTGAGAGGTTTTTTATTATTTTTTATTTTTTATTGGGTAACAGTGTGTTTTCCCAGGATTTGTCATCTCCAAGTCAAGTAGTTGTTTCAATCTAGCTGTGGAGGTTTCATCTCAGTGGCCCATGTGGGGATCGAAGTGGCAACCTTGGTATTATGATTACTGCACTCTAACCAACTGAGCTAACCATCCATTTCAGGTTTATTTTTTAATTAAACTCTATTGGGGTTACAATGGTTAGTAAAATTACACAGGTTTCAAGTGTATGATTCTGTAATAATCTTTAGTTCGGGTTCTAGAATGTAAGAAGTTCCCTTGCTGCTTTCCACTTAAAAATGCATTTGAAGCATTTATAACAATCTTCCTCACTGTGTTATGATACAGATGAAGAATATATTGTAAAGTGCTTTAGGGAAAATATTACTTTCATTGACCATTCTTTTCCTGTGTAAAAATAAATTCTTATCACAGATGCAATGTTTATCTACTGACTCTGAATTTCCATAAATCTGGCTGTATGTAGACATTTTACTCTGGGTGGCTATGCATGGGAAGATTTCGCCCTACTTTATTCCTCCCCTTATATAAGCAAATTTTCTCAGAACATATGTTCTGATATTGTTTTTCAGACACTAGGAAGACTATTTAATACAACAGCTTCAATCTATTAAATGAGAGGTTAATAAAGTAGCCAAAGACCATATTAAGCAACTCTGTTACAGACAGATATCAAATAATATAATTTTTAGCTTTTGAGATGTTTCAAAAAGTCAGCTTTTCTCAGAGCCTGGAAGAATAAAATTAAGTCAGTTACTTAGTATCTGTGGCTTACCTAATTAGAACAAAGAGAGCATGAGATTTAGTGAAGAGGCAGACATAAGAGAGGAGTTACTCAGTGGATGTTTTAGGCATTTGACAAAGCAAGTTAAAGCTAAGTTTGAGCAATCTGATTTTTCTACACTGAACATTAAATTGTATTTCTTTATATTCCAGGACTTCTAGTTCAGGCATATTAACACCATATATAAGGAAGTCACAACAGTGCTTTTTTGTTTGCAAAACAATGCTTCAAATTTAATGGTTCGTTGTGATTATGCTTCTTCACATATACATTCATAAGGTTTAACATAAATGCCTAAATTATTGTCAAATTGAATAGCAAGAATTAGAAGAAAATAAAGGGAGTGGAGAGTAAAAGAAGGCAGGAGGCAGAAAGCTGAAAAGACTGAAAAGAGAAGTCAAAGTAAGGGGAGGATAAAAAAATAGTGTAATGGAGTGGAGATAAAAGGGGAAAAGTGCTGGATACTTGCTTTTTGCTACCTTTAGTGTCCAAGCTACAAGAGTACATTATAAGGAAGATCCTCTAATAGTAAGGGAATATCAGAAACTATTCTTTCAGACCCTATTCTGGAGTGACAACAATTATGGTGTGCTTCCTACTCTGGTACTAGATTGCTATTTTGTTTGTTTGTTTGTCAGTAAGATTTGCAAAAATACCCTTTCCTTTACACTGACACTACTAGACATACTTAATCCATTTCCTCAACTTTTCGTACTAGGCTTTGGGAACCAGTCTTACAGCCAATCCCATACCCTGTGTTCCTAATGGGAAATCATATAGTTAATGATTATGCAGAGATTATTGTTGTTAAGATGAATTATACTCGTGACCTGTTTAGAAAGTTATGCTATAGCAATATACTATGACATATGCTGCCAAATTCTTTTTTTTAAATATTTTATTGGGGAACAAGGGAAAGGGAACAGTGTTGGAGAATTGGGGAAGGGGAACAGCCAAGTTGTTGTCCTTCAATCTTAGTTGTGGAGGGTGCAGCTAGCTCAGCTCCAAATCCGGTAGCCATCCAGCCATCCGTCACAGTTCATGGCCACTCAGCTCAAAGTGCTGTGTTCAAACTTAGTTGTGGGTGGGCATAACCCACCATCCCATGCGGGAGTTGAGCCAGCAACCTTGTTGTTAAGCACACGTTCTCACCAGCTGAGCCATCCTGCCACCTGTTGGCAGCTCGCTTGGGTGCAGTTAACTGGCTCATGTGAGAATCAGACCGGTGACCCCGTTGTGCAGAGCTTGTGCTCTAACCAACTGCACCACCTGGCTGACCCCTATGATGCTAAATTTTTAAGGGATATATGTCTGAACCACTTCATTTATTTCATAATTTATTTCATTCATACTTCAGAATTTATTCAAAGCCTATCTGCATCCTAAATTTTCATTAACTTCCTGCAAATTGCAGGTAAGATGCGTAAAGCCTCCTAACATTATGTTTAAAATATCAGAAGTTGTGCTCAGTGTTTCCCAGGATGTATGAAACGCAAATTATATGTAAAGACTTGTGATACTGCACAACAAATGAAACAATCAAGAAAATGATAATGCAGCCTACAGTTTGGAAGAAAATATTTGCAATCCTTATATTTGATAAGGGGATAATGTCCAAAATATATAATTGAAAAATAAGGAAAGGTCTTGAATAAACATTTCTCCAAAGCAAACATATAAATGGCCAATAGGTATATCAAAAGGTGCTCAACATCACTAATCATCAGGGAAATGCAAATCAAAACCACAATGAGATATTACCTCATACCTGTTAAGATGGTTATTATCAAAAAGAGATAACAAGTATTGGCCAGGGTGTTAAGAAAAGGGAACCTTTGAGCACTGTTGGTGGGAGTGTAAATTAGTATAGGCATTATGGGAAATAGTTCAGAGTATCCTCAAAAAATTTAAAATAGAATTATCATATGATCCAACAATCTCACTTTTGGGTATGTATCCAAAGAAGATAAAATCGGCATCTGGAAAAGATATCTGCTTTTCCATGTTCACTGCAGCATTATTCACAGTAACCAAGACATGGAAACAACCTAAGTTTCCATTGACAGATAAATAGACAAAGAAAATGCAGTATATATGTAAAATGGAACGTTAGCCTTAATAAAGGAAATCTTGCCATATACGATAACATGGATGAAACTGGAGGACATTAGGCTAAGTGAAATAAGCCAGTCACAGAAGTACAAACGCTGTATGATTCCACTTATATGAGGTACTTAAAATAGTCCAATTAATAGAAGCATAGAATAAAATGGTGGTTGCCATAGAGTGGGGGGAGGAACAATGAGGAGTTGTTATTCAATGAGCATAAGTTTCAGTTATGCAAGATGAACAAGTTCCAGAGATCTGCAGTACAATATACTGCCTATAGTTAACAATACTGTATACATTTAACAACCTGTTAAGAGAATAGAGCTCATGTTAAATCTTTTTACTACAATAAGTAAAAGAATAATTCAGGTAAATTATCTATAAAGGAGCTGAAAGGCAAAATGCCATAAGATGCATAATATTTTATTTAAGATAAAGATAGAGAAAGCACTCCCATTTTCTACATTCCCACCAAAATTTAAAATTATCTTCCCTTGATGGGCAGTAGGTGGTATAATATTCTTTCCTTTCTAGATCTCTACCTTCATTTGTTTGGGCCATGAAACTCACTATATCACCAAGAACCTGACTGGTCTGGTCTGCCTTATCTGGACCTGGCCCATACCAGTGCCCTGGCTCCAATGTCCTTCTCCCCTCAAGCCCAATCCCTCTCATCAAAAATTCCCTATTCAGTGCCCTGGAGTGGTGAGTGAAGATGGAAGAATTAATAAAAAAAATTATTATTATTATTATTAGTAGTAGTAGTAGTAGTAGTATGAAATCAATGTGATAACTGTTCTTAACAAATGGATCCTGGCAATATTAAGTAGTAAAACCTCAAAGAAACCCTCAATGACTTACCATTAACTATCACCACGTTCTGACTCCTTATTTTTTTATTTAAAATCATCTACAGTGGTAATCCTATTTCTCCAATTCATAATGGTTTCTATTTCAGCCACACTGTTCCACATATTGTTCACTCAACACACATCAAGCTCTTCTTCACTCCTGATCTCTCACTCCATCCTAACATTTCTACCACTTCAAAGAAGCCTTTCCCACCTGCATCAGCTCACTTTCATATGATCATCCACTAAACTTGCATAGGTAACATAACACACATATCCCCTTAAGTTGATATATACATGGAATGCTTTAACACTGCTCTCTCTAATGATATTTTAATCTTTTTGAGAGAAATGGTCACTTTATATCATCACAAGCTGCTAACAATATGTAGAAATCTTAGTAAATACTTATTGGATTGAACTAGTATTCTATTGCCATTATAAACTTTTTGTATAGCTATGTCATTATTATTTGCACCTTTCTGTAAACAGATTCCAGGTGATAATTTTGACAAAAGTTACCATTGCAAGTTTTTTTCTGTTTTGTTTTTGCTGCTAAGGGTAAAGACCCAGTTAGATTTTGTTAATCCACAAGTGATGTCTGTTCTTACACATATATTCCCTTATTCTTCCTCTGAAGAAAGTAGAGGAAGCTGATTTAACTTATTTTTTATTAGTTTCAGGTTTACAAAACAATGTAACAGTTAAACATTTGCACCCCTCATAAAGTGATAAACACTCTCCCTAAATCAACTGCCCCTCTGACATAGTATATAGCTGTTACAATTCCATTGACTTACAATTCCATTGACTCTATTCCCTATGCTATACTCCACATCCTGTGACTGTATATATATATATAATATATATTATATATATATTATATATATATAATTATAGTTGACATTCAGTATTGTTCAGCTTCAGCTTCACGTGCACACTGCAGTAGTCAGGCATTTAATTTTGAGCTAGGAAAAATAAACCCATTCAATGCCAATTTCTTAATTGCTCACCCACATGAAGGTTCAAATTAAATACCATATTTTGATTTGATAAAAATAGAGAAAAACACCTGGGAAATAATGTGTCCTTAACTGGCATGATGAAAGAGAGATCTGTATCATTTAATTTGCTATTAGAACTCTGAAAATTATAGCCATTTAAAAAAAAACCTTTGTACATTTTGTAAATGTGCTAAAGCTTTGATTCAGTACTGAATCAGTTGTTACCATGCATGAATTTAATTTTCTTATTTTCAATTGAATAAGTAGTTTTTATTGCATAGTAACTAATGAAAATCTAAAGACAAATCATTAGACATTGGTTTCAACAAACGGCATTTGATGGAATAGACTTCTGAACACACTGGCAGGGAGAACTATTGTTTCTAATAAATACTAATATAAGTTCTTCTATTTCTCAAAAATATCTGAGTATATGCATGGAGTACCACAGCTTTAAAGAACAGGGCTAATGAAAGATAATAACTTCAAAATGGTATGCAAAGTAGATTCTAAAATATTTCTTCTTTTGTTAATTTTAAAGATAAATTTTGTGCTTCTTTTGCTCTCTAAAATAAATGAAGATACTTTTTGCCAATTGAGTTTTATAACAAGTTTTGGTTGCTCGATGAGGCTGAAATATATAATTAAATACAAATGGAGCTATCAATTCTTCCTTTCTACTTATAACCATGTAACAACTTTGTTACATTTAGATTGAAATTAAGGAAGAAAAGGAATTCAAGCTAAGTATTTATAGCCAAAATAAAATGCATGATTAGTGAAATGGCTGAAGTGACAGACAATAAAGCAAGTCCACTTTGACTTATAAACATTTGGATAATTCAGAAAAAAAGCAATATTTTGCTTGAAATTTCCCCAATAAGGGTCACTTAAGTAAAAAATATTTGAACCTTAGTATGCCCCTGGCACTATGACAGGTGCCAGGAATACAAAAAGGCATACACTATCTTCCCAACCTTAAATTAAATCATAGTCTAGCTTAAGATAAATGTTTAAACAAAATTAGCAGCATAGTTATACAGACCAGTTCAGTTTCTAGCAATAAAGCAGATTATATAACTTTAAATCTCTCCTTCTACAAAACACTCGGAAGTGTTGAATAAAGTATAACAAAAGCAACGTTCCAGAATTTGTTAAAGAAGTTTGTTTTCATATTGAATAGAAATGTCAAGTTTCAGTGAGCATTTAGAATGGAGGGAGGGAGTGTACAGGAATCACAGTGAAGCTAAAGAAAATTATAGACAAAGAGATCTTTAAAGCAATCAATGAGAAAAGGCATGTTAACTTCAAAGGACTGTCAGCTGGACTGATAACACATTTCTGAATGGCAAGAATGGAATCAATAAGACAGAAAGATAATAATCTTAAGTGTTAAGAAAAATAAATACTAACCTAGAATATTATATCCAGCTAAACCAATGTTCAAGAGTGAGGGGGGAAAAAGAAGACATATTCAGACAGACAAACAAAAAACATGAGTTACAAAAATAATTAAGTGTAGATAAATCAGAAAAAATGTCTGTCTAAAATAAGAAAAAATTATAATGATTAACTTGAGAAGATATAAAAACAAAGTAACAAAGTGGAATTAAAATACTTGGCATGACATGAAAGATATAAGACAAAGTGGTCTAACTTAAAGCAATCTTAAAGACCTTGTATTGTTCAAGAGAGGAGAATTACTAGTTAATAGTAAACTGTGTTAAGTAAAATATGGATGCTAAAGAATTAGTGGTAATGATTAAAAATAAATAAAATACAAACATATAAATTCCAAATTTTCCAAATTTTGTTCCAGTAGCAGGAACAAAAAGGATACAGACATTAAATGCCTTCTATTAAGTGCTTGCAATGTGAAACAATAGTATTAATATAGCATTTAACTCTAAGTCAAAGTCTCCAAAGAAATGTTAGACTTTGAGTTGAGTCTTAAAAGGAAAGTTGTGTTCTCTTGGCAGAACATGAAAAGTTGGACTAAAGAAAAATCCATGAAGGAATACAATGTATTTAGAAAATAGCTATTACTAAGATGACTCTAAAACACTCAGGGTGGGACAGGGCAAGTGTGGAAGTAGGAGAGCAGGAGCTAGGGTATCATACAAATGAAGCTATAAGGTCAAGGACTAAAAAGTAAAAAACTTTGTTAATACTACTGAATTTCATATTTATCCTCTAGAACATGGACCTCCATGATTTTTTATTATCACTCTTATCAGAAAAAACTGAGCATGTATCTAAATAAAAGATGCATATTTATTTGTTTCTAAATTAATGTTCTACTCTGTTAAACATTATGTAACAAAAATTGACAAAAATAAAAAATAGAAATATTAATAGAAATAAAAATATTGTTGTTTACACAATCATTATTACCACTTTTAATATTCTGGATGTTTGGTTTTTAAGTGGCTTGGTAATTATTAAGAGTGTATTATTATACTTTATAAAAGTATATAAGGCATAAAAACATGTAAGTCAAATTCATTGTTTATAACAATAGATATAAACTATATTTAAAATACTCTTCTTTATAATATAGAACATTTTTAACCTGACTACATTGCTTTCATATGCTTAATATTGTTTTTATATATGACCATATATTTTATATTGCTTTGTATGGCTGATAAAAGCTTGTACTAAAAGTAGAATTTTAAGCTCTCCCATGTTCTCCTTGTTCATTTAAGTTTGCAGTATTAGTACTGTCTTAAATACAAGATTTTTTCACAAGAATGTTGTTAAGATACATTTCCACTTATGAAGCTGAATTTCTTTAAAACTAATTTATATTGTGTTATCCAGAAATCCACTTAATGAGGCACATGTAAATTGTAACATATCATGATATGCTGAAAGTAACAAAGGACTAAGGGCACTGCAGTCAACTCTAAATAAATTATGACATATTAATTAAACAACACTGTGTAACAGTGAAAATTAATATAGCAGAGCTATAGACATCAACATAGATTAAACTCAAAAATATATTAAATAAAACAAGTTGCAGCATATATCCAGTATAATAATCTATATAAAGCTTAAATGTACACAAAATACTATATTTTAATCATGGATGCATATATATGTAATAAAATATTTATTTTAAATACATGGGAATGATAAACATCCAATTTATAGTAGTGGCTCCCTCTAGGAGACAGTAAGGGAGAGGTCACCAAAGAGAGAACACAGGGTGTTTCAAAAGTTTTGGTAAAGTTTTATGGCTTAAGCTCAATATTAGGTATCATGGTGCCCATTGTATTATTTTTTGTACATTTTTATAGTGTAAATATTTCTTTAAAAAATTCTTTTAAAAAATGTAAATGAGCAGCTGAAAAAACTGACAGTGTTCCAAAAGGTAGTCAGAGATATGAGAGAGAGAAATTTTACAGAATGCAAAAAAAGATTTCAAAGATCTAAGGGTCAATAATGTCAAGTAACAGACATGATAGAAATGAAGTCACAGAAATTAAAAATTGGGAAATAATTTCAGTGGAGTGGTGGCTGTGGAAGCCTAATTACAATAGATAAAAAAATGAGTAGGGGTCATCCTACATACTGAACTAACAAGAACTTCCCTTTACAGATCTAGAAATGCTGGATGAATTTTCCCAAAATAAATATACACACTAGCTGATCTCAAAAGGAATAAATGGAAATTCCCCAGAGGCAGAAGTTAAGTTGTAGGAGAGTAAGCCATTGTGTTAGTAGTATGGAAAGTCTCAAGACACAGATATATACCAGAACAGTTAGAAATAAGGTTTTTTTTTAAAGACTTTTATTGGGGAATTGGGGGATAGGAATAGCACTGGGGAATTGGGGGAAGGGGAACAGACAAGTTGCTGTCATTTTGTTCTTCATTCTAGTTGTGGAGGACATTGCTTCACTGGCCCAAGTTGGCACCATCATTGCGCTCTTCTCAGGCGAGGCAGATCAGTCGCTGGCCTCTGGACAGCCGCTCATTGCAGCTGCTGGCTGCTCACGCTGGCTGCTGGCTACACACGGTAGCCCATGGCAATCCACTGCCACAGGGGCTGCAGCCTAGCCGTCGCCGATGACTCACGGCAGCCCAGCTCCAGGTTGAGCTGTTGTTCAGCATCTTAGCTGTAGAGGGCAGTGTCACTGGCCCTCATATGTGGGATCTGAACCAGGGCCCTCTGGTGTCCCAAGCCAGCTCTTAACCAATGCGCCACTTGGCCGGCACAGAAATAAGGTTTTAATATCCACACATGAGCCTCTTGAGATAGGGAGTTTTAAGAAAAACAACTGAATAAAGCTGGGCAGGGGAAAGGGAGATTTCACTTGTATGTACATGGAAATAACACGGTAAATTGTTTGTATATGAAACTTCAGATTTAAAAACAAAATAAAAACACCTGTGAGACATAAAAATACCAGGTATGAGAGATGAATAGTCTGAATTTAAAATAAATATGCTGTGCAGGAAATGCAAAATAGGGAAATTATCAAAATTTTGTTCCAAGATTGGTGAAAGCCTTGAGACACATGTAACATGCAAATATGCCTGCTTTCCTAAAAATTTTGTAAATTTTAAAGCACATAAACACCAACCATAAAAAAAAACTTTCTGAATATAATTCACAATAAAAAATGGAAACACATGAAAAGAATGGCCCACTGTGGTGGACCCAGAAAACAGGAGAATAGGATTCTTAATATACTGAGTAAATAGAACATAGATAAATTATTTTAAAATATGATTAAAAGACAAAAGAGTGGAGAGACAAACATACAAGCTATGAAGAAAGAATACAATAATAAGAAAAATGAGAACAGATAGATTTGTAACAGATCTAAATATAATTTTTTGAAAATTCACAAAACATTTTCATAGTAATAAAAAAACCAATAAATGGGTAAATGGCAAATTAGATGAAGTTAAAGAGAAATTTAAAAACTAGGGAAAAAAGAAAAAAAACGTGAAATGCAGCATTGACAAGCAAAGAAAGAAAAGTTGAAAGAGAATTTAAAATATATCGAATACAGAATGAGAATATATACTACTTTCATTAGGAGTTCAAAAAAAAAAAAGAAATAGAAAAAAATTGGATAAGAGATGATATCCAAAGGGGCAAAGGCTAGGAATTTTAAAAATGATTTAAAAAAATTGAATCCTCAAATTAATGTATACCAACTTCCAAGCAGGATTTAAATTATAATAATAACAAAAATAACAACAATAGTAATTACTATTAATAGTAAAACTTAGTAAACTTTAGAACACTAAATAAAATCAATAGTAAACTCAAACAATAAATATGTGGTGATGGAAGGAGAATCAACTTTGGGTGGTGAACACACGGTACAATACATGGATGACGTATTATAGAATTGTACACTTGGGACCTATATAATTTTACTAACCAATGTTGCCCCAATAAATTTAACATAAATATTTTTTAAATAATGAAAAAATTCCAATTATAAAAATCTGAATGCCAAAAAATCAGGGAGAGAGAACAGATTACATATGACGGAAGAATATATAGAATGACAACAGAATTTTTGGCAGCAGCAGAGGTCAATACACATTGTATTTTATCCTTAGAATGCTAAAGGAAAATAACTGTTAACCTAGAATGCCACAAACAGCTAAACTACCATTCAAAAGTGAGAGTGAAACAGATATATTAAAAGAAAAACGTAGTTTGCCATTTATGGGGTCAGACAATTAAGTTAATAAACTAATGCCAAAAAAAGTGCTACATACCTTATTGCTGAATATCACTAAGGTCACTTTCGAAGTACTTCCCTTGGGAAACTATGCACTAATGACAGCACCAGGTCCACTCTTCAAAGCAATTTCGGAACTCTTTTTCTGGAATGGTCATCAGAGCTGTCGTCATATTACCCTTGATGTCTTGAATGTCATCAAAATGTCTTGCTTTCAATATTTCCTTTATCTTTGAGTAAAGAAAAAAGTCATTAGGGGCCAGGTGAGGTGACTAGTGAGGGCGTTCCAATACAGTTATTTGTTTACTGACTAAAAACTACCTCACAGGGCCGGCCGAGTGGCGCGATGGTTAAGAACTGGCTTGGGACGCAAGAGGGCCCTGGTTC
>NW_017731895.1:645746-654899 GCF_001890085.2 Hipposideros armiger
TCTGTCTTTATGTCTGTCAAAATCTGTTTTATATATTTAGGAGCTCCTATGTTGGGTACATAGATGTTTACTAGGGTTATGTCCTCTTGTTGAATGGATCCTTTTATTATTATGTACTGTCCTTCTTTGTATTTTATTGTAGTCTTCAGTTTAAAGTCTATTTTGTCTGAAATAAGTATTGCTATGCCCACTTTTTTCTCATTTCCAGTTGCATAAAATATCTTGTTCCATCCCTTTACTTTCAGTCTGTGTGTGTCTTTTGATTTTAGATGAGTCTCTTGTAAACAGCATACGCATGATTTCTTTTTTCTTACCCACTCAGCCACTCTATGTCTTTTGATTGGAGCATTTAATCCATTCACATTTAAAGTGATTATTGATGGAATCATATTTATTGCCATTTTGTTATTTGTATTTCTGATCTTCCTGGGTTAGCTTGTTTACCCCTTTCTTCTGTTTAAAAAAGCCCTTTTAGCATTTCCTGCAATGCTGGCTTGGTGGTAATGAATTCCTTAAGTTTATTCTTTTCTGAGAAGCTCCTTATCTGTCCTTCAATTTTAAGTGATAGCCATGCTGTGTAGAGCAATCTTGGCTGTAGGCCTTTATTTTGTGTCATTGTGAATATTTCCTGCCACTCCCTTCTCACCTGCTGAATTTGTGTGGAAAAGTCAGTTGTTAGTCTTATAGGAGTTCCTTTGTATGTAAACCTGCTGTCTTTCTCTTGCTGCTTTTAGGATCCTGTCTTTGTCTTTAACCTTTGCCATTTTTACTATGATGTGTCTTGGTGTGGACCTGTTTGGGTTCAGCTTGTTTGGAATTCTCTGCGCTTCCTGGGCTTGTATATTGGTTGGAAACGTTTTTATTCCCCTTTCATATCTAAAGGATATCTTTGCTGGATATATTATTCTTGGCTTATAATTTCTCTCTTTTAATAGCTTGAATATTTGATTATGTTCCGTCCTGGCTTGTAGAGTTTCTCCTAAAAAATATGATGATAATCTAATTGATTTTCTTTGTAGGTTACTGTCTTCTTTTCCTGGCTGCCTTGAGGATTATTTCTTTGTTTTTAATTTTTGACAGCTTCAATACAATGTGCCTTGGGGAAGGCCTGTTGGGATTGAGGTAATTATGTGTTCTATTGGGTTGCCGGAAAAGTCATGATGTATTTTTCTATGTTTTTTGCTGCAAAAATGCATCATGAGTTTTTCAACAACCCAATATTTGCTTCTTGGATTCAACTATCCAGTTCTTTCCACACGTTTGTGAAGGTCTCATCAACTATTTGTTTGAATATACTCTCTGTTGCTGTCTTCCTTACTTCTTCTTCTGGTATGCCCATTATTTTTATATTCCTCTTTCTGACGGAGTCAGAAAGTTTTTATAGAGTTCCTTCATTTCTTTTAACTCTCAAGTCTCTCTCTTGTTTGATCTGTGTCATTTCCTGGTTTCTATCTTTGATATCACTGATTCTTTTCTCTATCTGGTCAGCTCTAGTACCTAAGTTAGCTATTTCATTCTTTGTTTCTTTTATTGTGTTATTAATCTCCAGAATTTCGATTTGGTTCTTTTTTAAATTTCAATATTTTTGGTAAAATGTTCATTTTGTTGTTTGATTGTGTTTCTGTGTTCATTAAGTAGCCTTCTGTGTTTTCTTGCATCTCATTGAGTTTTTTTTCAGAACTGACATCTTGAATTCTCTGTCATTTAAGTCACATATTTCCATGTCTTTAAGTTCATTTTCTGGAAACTTTTAATTTTCTTTCTGAGCTGCCGTATTACCTTGGTTATTCACAGCAATTAATGAATTACTATTTCTCTTCCTAGGCATCTAAAGGAGTGGGTTTTGCAACAGGTTGGTAGAAATAGGTCTTTCCTTTGCTTTCTTCTAAGCGTCGGTAGAACACTTTATTTTCTCTCCTACTGTAGCCTTTTATTCTCTCTCACACTATAGTGTTATATTTTCTCTCCACTTCTTCATCTTCTCACACAATGTGAAATTCTCTGGTAGGTTGGCTTCTTCTCTGTGAGCAGGTCACCTTTGAATCAGGGCACTGCCTCTGTTGGGGGCTATGGCGAGCTTCTGAAATTCTGAAGCTCTTCCTGCACTAGATTCAGGGCCTGTGTGTTTCAGCAGCTCTGTTTACCCCTGCAGCGAACTGCCCAGATAGGTCGGGGAAGGGGCGGGGTGGATTGTGAGAGGTGACTCTGAGCAATGGTGCAACCAACAACATGTCCAATCCTGCACTCAAGCCTCTCTCCCTTTTGCCAGAATTAGTTGGGGCATGAGTCTGTGGCTGCAGAATTCAGTTCTCAGAACTGCAAATATTTTGTTCTTTTGATCTGACTCTTCTAATGTTCTGCTTCTAGGACTGGAAAGGTGGTGGTGGGGCAAACTCTGGGAGAATGAGGAGGGGCCAACTAAGCTCATGCCTGTGCCTTCTTTCCTCTGCTTGTCAACAAGGGCTTAAACCAAAATTTTCACCCTTCCTCCCTCAGTCTTTGCTCCGAGGTCTCTGCCGTGAAGGTGGGGCTCAGCCATGTTACATTCTGATCCTTCAGGCAGGATTCTGGGCCATGAAGGGAGGGCCAGCAGTCCGAATTCTCCCCTCTCCCATGACTGCTGTATCTCCCGCATGAAAAGAGCTCAGAGCTCTGAGCTCGGCTTGTGTTCATCCTGCGACCTGGCATGGCCATGTCTCTGACCTTCCCCTTTCTTTTTCCCCTGTTTACCCAATTTGTGCACCTTTAGATTATTCCAGTTGTGAGTCTCTTATTGTTGCCTGTCGGCCGAACAGAGAGTCTTTTATGGAATTATACTTGTTCAATTTGTTTTAAATTCCAGGGCAGATTTCAAAAGGCTCACCTCAAGCCGCTATTTTTATGACATTATATATATATATTAATGTCAATCCTACAGCCTAATGATGTCAATAATTAGGACAAATAAATTCTACTAGCGAAGACCTACAATGAGAACTCTATATTTTTTTTTGAGAAATGCTAGTCTACAGAAATTTGGTGTTTGATTTAAATTAGTTTCAGGTGCACAACACAGTGCAATAGTTATACTTTTTACCCCTCAAAGTGACAACCCCCTCCTTCAATCTGCCGCTCCAACCCCCACCCCCAACAACATACATATCTATTACAATTCAGTTGACTCAACTCCCACACTATACTCCACATCCTGTGAATATATATATATATATATATATATGACATACAATATGATACAATGTCAGCTTCAGGTGTACAGTGCAGTGGTCAAGCCTCTACACTGTCCATGAAGTGGTCTCCCTAACAAGACATGTAACAACCTGACACCCTACAAAATATTTATAACATTAGTAATTATATTACCCGAATTGTCTTTCATAACTCTGTGGCAATATTGTAGTCACCGATTTATGCTCTCTTAATTCCTTTCCCTTATCCCTCCTCCCCACCCCCCTCTAATCTAGCAACCATCAGTTGTTCCTCTATATCTCTGAGACTTTTTCTGTTTACTTTGCTCATTTATTCAGTGCTTTAGATTCCACATATAAGTGAGATCATATGGTATTTGTCTTTCCTGGCTGATTTATTTTACTTAACATAGTGTCCTCTAGGTCCATCCAAATCTTTGCAAATGGTACGATTTCATTCTTCATTATAACTGTGTAATACTCCATTGTATAAATGAACCACAGTTTCTTAATCCAGTCATCTACCGATGGGTATTTTGGTTGTTTCCAAGTCTTGGCTCTTGAACATATGGGGGCATATATTTTTTCAAATTAATGTCTTGCGTTTTTCTGGATAAATACCTAAGGGTGGAATTGCTGGATCATAAGGTAGTTCCATTTCTAGTTTTTTGAGATATCTCCATACTGATTTCCATAATGGCTGCACCAATCTACAGTCTCACCAACAGTGCACCAGGGTTCTCTTTTCTACACAGCCTTGGCAGCACTTGTTGTTTGTTGATTTATTGATGATAGCCATTCTAACCAGACTGAGGTGGTATCTCATAGTGGTTTTTATTTACATTTCTCTAATATTAGTGAGGTTGAATATTTTTTCTTATGCTTGTTAGCCATCTGTATATCCTCTTAAGAGAAATGTCTCTTTATATCCTCTGCCCATTTTTTAATTGGGTTTTTTGGGTTTTGGTGTTGAGTTGAATGAGTGTTTTATAAATTTTGGATATTCACTCCTTATCAGATATATCACTGGCAAATATCTTCTCCCATTCAGTAGGCTGCCTTTTTGTTTTATTGATGATTTCCTTTGCTGTGAAAAAAACTTTTAAGTTTGATGTGATCCCATATGTTTTTTTTTCTTTTATTTCCCTTGCCAGAGGGGATATTTCAGTAAAAATATTACTCAGGGTAATGTCTACAAATTTACTCCCTGTATGTTCTTCTGAGAGTTTTAAGGTTTCAAGTCTTACATTTAAGTCTTTGATCCATTTCAAAATTGTTCTGGTATATGGTGTAAGTCGGTGGTCCATTTTCATTTTTTTACGTGCGTCACTCCAATTTTCCCAGCACCATTTATTAAATAGACTTTTTTTTTATTGTTAGTTTCAGGTGTACAGAACAATGCAATAGTTACCCTTTTCACCCTCACAAAGTAACAACCCCCCTCCCCCATCCACTGCCCTCCCTCCCCCAAATCATGCTTATCTATTACAATTCCATTGAATCCGTTCCCGCACTCTACTCCGTGTCCCGAGGTTATATGTATATATAATTATAGTTGACATACAGTATTATTCAACATCAGTTTCAGAAATACAATGCGGTGGTAAGGCCTCCACATCAACTATGAAGTGGACTCCCCAAAAGGGCATTGGTCCATCTGGCTCCCTAAGAAATGCTTACAACGTTATTGATTGTATTCCTCGGCCTATCTTTTTCTATCCCTGAGGCCATATTACAATTACCCATTTGTATTGTCTCATCCCTTCCCCTCTCCTTCATCCCCACCCCCTCCCAACTAACAACCCTCAGTTCTTCCTCTGTGTCTCTGAGACTATCTCCATCCACTTCTCCCATCCATTCAGTTCCTTAGAATCCACGTATAAGTGAGATCATATGATATTTGTCTTTCTCTAAATAGACTATCTTTACTCCAATGTAAATTCTTGCTTCCATTGTCATAGGTTAAATGACCATATATGGATTGGTTTATTTCTGGGCTCTCTATTCTGTTCAATTGATCTATGTGTCTCTTTTAATGACAATACCATTCTGTTTTGATTAGTATAACTTTGTAGTATGATTTGATATTAGGTAGTGTGATACCTCCCACTATTTTCTTATTTCTCAAGATTGCTGTGGCTATTCGGGGTCTTTTATGGCACCATATAAATTTTTGGATTATATGTTCTATTTCAGAGGAAAATGTCTTTGATGGTTTGATAGGAATTGTACTGAATCTATATATTGTGTTAGGTAGTATTGACATTTTAACTAAATTAATTCTTCCTATCCATGAATGTGGTATGTATTCCCATTTATTTGTGTCTTCTTTGATTTCTCTCTTCATTGTCATAATTTTCTGAGTACAGATCTTCTACTTCTTTGGTTACATTTATTCCTAAGTATTTTATTGTTTTGAAGCAATTGTAAAAGGAATTGATTTCTTTTTTTTTTTTTTAGCTGAGCCATCCTGCCACCTGTTGGCAGCTCAGCGGCAGCTCAGCTTGGGCCGGGCATTGAACCGTTGTTGCTCAGAGCTCGCACTCTTGAGCAAGCTCTTAACCAACTGAGCCACTCAGCCAGCCCAGTAATAGATTTCTTGATTTCTTCTTCTGATAGTTTAGTATCGGTGTACACAAGTGCAACTGATTTCTGCATATTAATTTTGTATCCTGCTACTTTACAAAATTCATTTGTCAGTTGTAACAGTTTTCTGATGGAGTCTTTGGAATTCTCTATGTATAGTATAATGACATCTACGTATAATGACAATTTTACATCTTCCTTCCCAATTTGGATGCCTTTTATTTCATTTTCTTGTCTGATTGCTGTGGCTAGAACTTCCAGAACTATGTTGAAAAGAAGTGGTGAATGTGGGCAGCCTTGTCTTGTTCCTTATCTTAAAAGGAAAGCTTATAGCCTTTTCTCATTGCATACAATGTTAGCTGTGGGCTTATATATGGCCTTTATTATGTTGAGATATGATCCCACTATTTCCACTTTCCTAAGAGTTTTTATCATAAATGGCTGCTGGATTTTGTCAAATGCTTTTTCTGCATCTATTGACATTATCATATAATTTTTATTTTTCATGTTGTTAATATGATGTATTACGTTCATTGATTTGCGAATATTGAAACAAACCTGAATACCTGGAATTAATTCCACTTGATCACAGTGCATGATCTTTTTAATGTGTTGCTGAATCTAGTTTTCTAGTATTTTGCTAGGAATTTTGTGTCTTTGTTCATTAGGGTTATTGGACTGTAGTTTTCTTTTTTTGTAATATCTTTGTCTGATTTTGGGATCAGAGTAATAGTGGCCTCATAAAATGTGCTTGGGAGCCTTCCCTACTTCTGCATTTTTTGGAAAATTTTGAGGAGAATAAGTATTAATTCTTTTTTGAATGTTTTGTAAAATTCAACTGTGAAGCCATCTGGTCCAGGACTTTTGTTTGTTGGAAGCTTGTTGATTACTGATTCAATTTCTTTGGTAGTAATCAGGCTGTTCAGAGTTCCTGTTTCTTCTTGTTTCAGATGTGGAAGATTGTATGCTTCTAGAAATTTATTCATTTCTACCAGATTGTTGAATTTGTTGGCATATACTTGCTCATATTATTTTCTTAAAATTTCTGTATTTATGTTGTATCTGCTGTCACTTCTGCTTTTCTATTTCTGATTTTATTAATTTGGGTCCTCTCTCTTTTTTTCTTGGTGAGTCTGAACAAGGGCTTGTCGATTTTGTGTATGTTTTCAAAAAATAAGCTTTTGCTTTCATTTGCCTTTTGTACTGTTTTTTTTTTTTGTCTCTATTTCACTTATTTCTGGTCTGATCTTTATTATTTCCTTCCTTACACTCACTTTTGGCTTGTTTTGCTGTTCTTTCTCCAGTTCCCTTAGGTGTAAATATAGCATGCTTATTTGATATTTTTCTGGTTTCTTTAGACAGGCCTCCATTGCTATGAATTTCCCTCTTAAGACTGCTTTCGCTGCATCCCATAGATTTTGGGTTGTTGTGTTTTCATTTTTTTTGTCTTGAGGTGCCTTTAGATTTCTTCCTTGACCTCATTTTTTACTAACTCGTTATTTGGTAGCATATTATTCTACCTCCATGTATTTGTGTGCTTTCCAGATTTGATCTTATAATTTATTTCTAGTTTCATAGCATTATAATCAGAGAAGATGCTTGATATGATTTCAGTCTTCTTAAATTGATTGAGACTGGTTTTGTGTCAAAACATGTGGTCTATCTTGGAAAATGTTCCATGTGCACTTGAGAAGAATGTATATTCTGTTACTTTTGGGAGAAATGCTTTAAAAATATCGATTAAAACAAGCTAGTCTAAAGTATCATTTATGGCCACTCTTTCCGTGTTGATTATCTGTCTGGAGGATCTGTTTATTGGTGACAATGGGATGTTGAAATCCCCTACTAATAGTGCTATTGTTGATCTCCAACTGTAAGTTGGTCATAAACTGTTTTATATATTTAGGAGCTCCTATGTTGTGTGCATAGATGTTTACTAGGGTTATGTCCTCTTGTTGAATCGATCCCTTTATTATTCTGTAGTGCCCTTCATTGTCTTTTATTGTAGTCTTCATTTTAAAGTCTATTTTTCCCGAAATAAGTATTGCTACTGAAGCTTTTTTCTCATTTCCATTTGTGTGAAATATCTTATTCCATCCCTTGACTTTCAGTCTGTGTGTGTCTTTTGATCTGAGATGAGTCTCTTGTAAAGAGCATATGCATGGGTCCTGTTTTCTTATCCACTCAGCCACTCTATGTCTTTTGATTAGATAATTTAATCCATTCACATTTAAAGTGATTATTGGCCGGCCGAGTGGCGCGATGGTTAAGAACTCGCTTGGGATGCCAGAGGGCCCCGGTTCGGATCCCACATATGAGGGCCAGTGACACTGCCCTCNTTTCCATTTATTTGTATCTTCTTTGATTTCTCTCTTCAACGTCTTATGATTTTCTCAGTAGAGGTCTTTTACTTCTTTGGTTAAATTTATTCCTAGGTATTTTATTGTTTTTGAAGCAATTGTAAATGGGATTGATTTCCTGATTTCTTCTTCTGATAGTTTATTATTGGTGTATACAAAGGCAATTGATTTCTGAATCTTAATTTTTTATCCTGCTACCCTACTAAATTCATTTATGAGTTCTAACAGTTCTTGGTAGAGTCTTTGGGATTCTCTCTATATAGTATCATGTCATCTGCATATAATGACACTTTTACCTCCTCTTTTCCAATTTGGATGCCTTTATTTCAATTTCTTGGCTGATTGCTGTAGCTAGAACTTCCAGAACTATGTTGAATAGAAGTGGTGAAAGTGGGCAGCCTTGTCTTGTTCCGGATTTTAAGCGGAAGGCTTTTAGCCTTTCACCATTGAGTATGATGTTTGCTGTGGGCTTATCATAGATGGCCTTTATTATGTTGAGATATGATCCCACTATTCCCACTTTGCTAAGAGTTTTTATCATAAATCGTTGCTGGATTTTGTCAAATGCTTTCTGTGATCTTTTGTATTGTTTTTTTTTTTTTGGTCTCCATTTCATTTATTTCTGCTCTGGTCTTTATTATTTCCTTCCTTGTACTCCCTTTGGGCTTGTTTTGCTGTTCTTTCTCCAGTTCCAGTAGGTGTAAAGATAGTCTGTTGATATGAGATTGTTGTTCTTTCTTTCAATAGGCCGGCAATGCTATCAATTTTCCTCTTAGGACTGCCTTCGCTGCATCCCATAAATTTTGAGTTGTTGTGTTTTCATTGTCGTTTGTCTTGAGATAGCTTTTGATTTCTTCCTTAATCTCAGTTTTGACACAGTTGCTATTTAGTAGCATGTTATTCAGTCTCCATGTGTTTGTGTGCTTTCCAGGTTTCTTTTTATAATTGATTTGTAGTTTTATAGCATTGTGATCAGAGAAGATGCTTGATATGATTTCAATCTTCTTAAATTTATTGAGACT
>NW_017731895.1:661969-676875 GCF_001890085.2 Hipposideros armiger
TGAAGAACAAAACGACAGCAACTTGTCTGTTCCCCTTCCCCCAACTCCCCAGCCCTGTTCCCATCCCCCCAATTCCCCAATTAAAAAAAAATCTTTAAAAAAAATAAATAAAGTGATTATTAATAGGTACATATTTATTGCCATTTTTTATTCATATTTCTGGTCTTCCTTGGTTAGCTTTTTTTCCCCTTTCTTCTGTTTAAAAAAGACTTTTAAGATTTTCTGCAGTGCTGCCTTTGTGGTAATGAATTCCTTTAGCTTTTTCTATTCTGAGAAGCTCTTTATCTCTCCTTCAATTCTAAGTGATACCCTTGCTAGGTAGAACAATCTTGGTTTTAGACCTTTATTTTGCATCACTTTAAATATTTCCTGCCATTCCCTTCTGGCCTGCAGAGTTTCTGTAGAAAAGTCAGGTGTTAGTCTTATAAGAGTTCCTTTGTTTATAACCTACTATCTTTCTCTCACTGCTTTTTGGATTCTATCTTTGTCTTTAAACTTTGTAATTTTAACTATGATGTGCCTTGGTGTAGGTCTGTTTGGGTTCAGGTTGTTTGGAACTCTCTGCACTTCCTGGGCTTGTATGTCGATTTCCTTCACCAGGGTAAGGAAGTTTCCAGCCGTTATTTCTTCAAATACCTTCTCAATATTTTTGCTTCTTTTCTTCTCCTTCTGATATTCTTATGATGTGAATGTGTTGCAATTGATGTTGTCCTCCAGGTCTCTTAAACTATTTTCATTGTTTTTTATTCTTTTTTGTTGTTGTTCCAACTGGATGGTTTCTGCTATTTTGTGTTCTAAATTGCTGATCCAATCCTCTGCTTCATCTAATCTACTGGTGATTCTTTTGAGTGTGTTCTTCATTTCAGTTATTGTATTCTTTAGTTCTAACTGGTTGGTTTTTTATGATTTCTCTATCCTTCTTAATGTCCTAAGTTCCTTAAATATTCTTATCATCAGTGTTCTAAACTCTGTCTCTGAAAGGTTGGATACCTCTGTTTCATTTAGTTCAATTTCTAGAGGTTTCTTCTGATCTTTTACTTGGGACATGTCTTTGTATCTTCATTTTTGCTGTCACTCTGTGATTGCTTCAATGTTTAGGTAGTTCACTTATGTCTCTCAGTCGTTGCTGGGTGTTGTAGTGTTTGCCTTGTATATTCAGGTTGCACTGTCTCCCAATTCTTCTGTTGCGTGTGTTCCTGGGGTGTAGCTGTTGAAGTTGATCTTTAATTACTTTTGGTTTTTCAGAGAGTGGGATTGACCCTCAGACTGATTAGCTGGAAGAATTATCTCTGTTCACAGTGTACGAGATGCTGTGTGGAGGTTGATCCCCTAGAGGAGGCTTGGCCAATATGGGCCCTTGCACCTGTGGAAAATGTCCTTTGAGAGTGCCACTTGTAGGTTCAACCAGGTGGTACTCTGGTCTTGTCTAATACTGGCCCCTGGGTGTATTGGTTCTTGTGTCTCTTGGGTGGGGCTTCCACTCAGGGCCATTTCAGCCTTGTTACCGGCCCATAGCTACCCGGTATTTTTTACCCAGTTGGCTGCTGCCCATGCTGGACCTGGGGTCATGTGGGGAAGCTGTCTGTGTGAACTGAAGCTGGCTGTCCTCAGTATTGGTCCTAAGGCAGTTTAAGAAAAGGTGCAGAGTCCCATAAGCCTGTTGCCACCTGTCAGATGCCAGTAAGACCCACCTATTGAAAGAGGCGTGTTAAGGGCGTGTGTCTGGCTATTTGACCCGGTGTTCAGGATGCCTCTATGATGTGGCACTAATTTGGCAAGTTGGAGTTCAAGCGAGTTATGTGATGTGATTGGTAGTTTTTAAGATGTTAGTGCAGATTCAGGTCTTACACCAATACCTGGCCTGTGACCTCCTTGTATAACGTCCCAAGGGCACTACAACCAGCTTCCACCTCATGCTCACAGATTTATGACAGCTGCTCCTCAGTGGCTGTGGTGCAGGCTTCTGGTCGCTGAACACCACATAGATGACCCCAGGGCTCTGCAAACCACCTTCTGTTTAAAATTTTTCCCACAATTTGTAGGGGTGTGTGGCCAGTCACCCCGGCACCCTGATTGCACCTGGCAATGCAGCTATAGGTGGGTAAGGTGCTGTTACAGGTGGGTAAAAACTGTGGTCAGTGGTTTCTACAAATTCAGTGTAGTCTCAGCTCCTGGACCAGTGTTAGGTCCACGTCCGCTTCATAGAAAAAAAACCAAAATGAGGCAATTCAGCAACAGCAAAAAACAAATACATCCCAACAGACATGATAAGCAACAGTCAGACAGGAGAAACAAAAGTATATGAAAGAGACACAAACACAAACACAAAAACAGGAGAACAAGACAGAAAAACAGTGACCAAAGCAATAACCAATTAAACAAGCCTGAGAAATGAGAAAAAGAAAACAGATGAAAGAAAGGGGAAAAAGGAACAAAAAGATGAAAGAGAATAAAAAGAAAAAAGAATAATAAAAAAAGAAAAAGAGGGGGAAAACGTTAAAAAAAGCTTTAATCTGCATACCACTTGTTCAGCAATAGAGTCTCTGGGCAACTCAGCACCAGCTGTGTTGGGGGGAAGGGCCCAATGCATAATTCATTGGCCTGCCTCTCAGGCTTGCAGTGAGCTTCCCACAATTAGCTCCTGAGTGCTCTAAGGTTGTGCTCACCACCAGAAGTCCTCAGAGGTTGTGCCGGCCAAGTGGCACATTGGTTAGGAGTTGGCTTGGGATGCCAGCTCTGAGCAGCAGGGCCCTGGTTTGGATCCCACATATGAGGGCCAGTGATACCTCGCCCTCTTCAGCTAATATGGTGAACAGCTCGACCTGGAGTTGGACTGTCGTGAGTCGCCAGCAATGGTGTAGGCTGCAGTGGGGCTGGTCGACAGCTGGCGTGCACTTTTGTGAGCTGCCATGAGCTGCCGTGAGCAGCCATCCAATGGCCAGTGAGCCACTGCCTCACCCAGGAAGAACACAATGATAATTCCAACATGGGCCAGTGAAGCGACATCCTCCACAACTAGACTAAAGAACAAAAGGACAGCAACTTCTCTGTTCCCCTTCCCCCATTCCTGAACGCTGTTTCCCTCACCGAATTCCCCAATAAAAGTCTTTAAAAAAATCCTCACAGGTTGCTACATGCTGTCCGCTGTTCTAAAAAACCTTCTGCCCTGCATGGCAAGAGCTGTGGGATGCAAGAGGAGCGGTGAAGGGTTAAGAAAGACAAGAGTCAAGTATCAAGTTAAAGTTTGCCAGGGGACTCAAGTCTCTCAGACTGAGCCCCGAATTGGGCTAACGCATAACTTTTATTATTCATATCTATAAGGGAGTAAATTTGTTTTTCTCTAACCAATCTGTTGAGTCTATGTGCCCAGCAGCTGTTTTCCCCGAAGCTTCATTGTGCTTCAGCATGTACTGTGCCTTCACACACACGCACGACCCCGGAGGATAGACTCAGCCTTCCGAGGCCATCAGATAAGGAAGCTTTACTGAGATCATTCCCTCGGGTCTCAGCCTTCCGAGATACTTCCTTACAACTTCATGGGATTGGTGTGTGGGAATAGTCCGTTCGTCAGCTGCAAGGTTACATCTGCCCCTTTTTGTTTTTGTAACAGGAGAAACTTAGATTTGGCAGATTCTTGATTTATGACTTGCTTGAGGGTTTTTCATCTGCAGCGGAGGACTAGGCAAAATAAGAAAAGCAAAATTAGTAAGAGTAAAAATGCACCTGCAAATCCTCCTCCAAGAGTTTTAACCCAAGTGAGGGGGTTTAAGGTAGACAGCTCTTCAGCAGCTGTGGAAAGCATTTCCTCTTTTGGAAGGAGCTGTAAGTTGGCATGAGATATTAAATCCACCTCTTGCTGTAGTTGCTGAATATCCACAGTGAGGTTGGGAGTATGTCCCAGGAGATGAACTCATACCTCAGACCACGGGGTGCATGAATGATCATAAGAAAAAGGAGTTAAACAATAAGTAGATATATTTCAATCACATTTTAAAGTAATTATTGTTCGGAGGTTCTTTAATTGGTCTCCAAGGAAAACAACAGTGGTTTCTAAATAAGCTAATCTAACTCTAATCTCCTGATCAATTTTAATTTGTTGATTCCAAGTCTTACTGGCATTTTCGTGCCATTGTTGTACAAATTGGATAGTCTGCACCATCTGGTGTAAAGCTACTCCAGAAACAGTAGCCATAGTAGTTATAGCTATAATTTCCATAATAGCTGTAATCAAAAGACCAATAAATCTCTTAGTTCTATGCAAAATCTCATGGAGGAGTTGAAGAAAAACATGAACAGTTGGAGAGCCTTCTCACACTTGAGGAGCTTAAATGGGGAGCTATAACCCTCATCTCTTTCTGGGTATCATAATTTGATCATGGGAGGCATTATAAATTGAGGAATTAAGACATGTATACAGATGGCATTGAGGACATTCAACCAATTTTGCCGTTTGATTAATAGTTATAGTTCCTACTAAAAAGACATAAGGAGTTTTGAGACATGCTTGTAAATAAAACCTTAGAGTTTCCTTAAAGGTAAAGGTATAATTACTGTTACTTAAATGAGTATAATTTCCTCTCCAAACCTTACTTGGACCAAGGCCAAAGGTTACTTTCCACAAAGTTTTTTGGACAGGACCGTAGAAGGGGCTAATCATTCTTTTTTTTTTTTTTGAAGATGCTATAAATTTACTTGTATTTATAATTTTCTCCTAATATGTAATTCTGCCACTGTTGCCAACTATTAATTATGTATGATTGGTATAACTCAGGATATCAAAATGTTCATTTAAATAAACTCTCTCCCATTCTAGTTGCCAAAAAGAAGTGTGATGTGTCATTTAATCTCCTTTCAATTCCTCAAAAGTGATCTGTGTTTCTGAACTTGTGGGCTGCAGACCCTGGGGTGCCCATGGCTTGTTTGGGCAACAAGCACCTGAGTTACCTTAATAAATAATAAACCTCACACCTTTATTTACTACTATGTTTCAAATTATTGTGATTAATAAGATACACACATTTATTTGAAAGTATTATTAAAGCAATATTAGCTTTTTAAAAAGCGATGCAGTTTTTAATACAAACACACATCCCCAAATCTAGCACAGAAGTTCTATGAGATCCTCAACCTTTAAATAAGAATTAAATTATTACTGAATTCATTTTTTTCTCTTCATGACACATTTTTCTCAGTCTACAGACACTAAATGCACAATATTCATATGTGGATGTGGCTGCAAACTATCTGATGTGAAGAAGTTTCCTCATTCTGGGAATCACTAGCTTGGATCAATGTTGTATGTGGACAAGTGTATTCAAAATTGTCTCCTTTGGCTGAAAGTTACGTTGACAAATTGAGTAGGAGGAAAAGAAAAGGACAGAGTTGCAAGTGTTATCATAAGACCATCAGAGAAGAAAGCAGTGAACACTTTCTTCCCTGGTAACAGGAAGATAGAGGTCAGGACAGTGCTGAGTGGTTGTCATCCCCACAACAAGCTGGGTGAATATTAGATTCTAATACTTATTTCGAAACTCATATGGTAAAAATCATAGTACGTCCATTTCCACAAGACACATTACAGCCCTATTACCCAAGAATGTCCCCTGTAAGTATCTACACTTTCAGTCTATATAACCTCTGGACACATGTTATGTGTATCTATTAGTCACTAAGCTATTCTAAATTCACGTCTTGCAAACTACAAATGGAACTGCCTAGTTACATATTGAGAGATTTGTGAAGACAGTGTTAAAATTATGATTCTATCATTATATCTCTTCTTTACTTTTCTGAAGGTAGAACCCCTTTCTCCCCCCCACCCCTGCTGCAGTTCATCTTAATGGCCCCATACAATTCCATTTTGCCTTTGTTAAAGGAGAGCACCACAGTTTTAAATAAGGGAATTTTGTGTCCCGTGGAATAGGAAAACAAATTTGGATGAGTATTTTAAGTTTTAGTTCCTTTAAAGTGATTTTTTAAATTGTAAGGAAATCACACAGCAAATCAAGGGATGATCTAGACAACTGAGTTATAAGAAACTTGATTTTCTCATTAAGATAAATAAATTTGGGGCTATGAAATAATTTTTGTGCTAAGTAAGTATATATTGATCTATATTTAACTAAAATGTTCTCATTTTCTCTAATATGAGCAGTTTTAAGTAATGCTAAAATTGACATCTATGAAAGGTAAAAGTTTATACATATAATCATAGATTTAAGAAGTTCATCCCACCCCAATAAAATCTTTTTAAAAAGAAGTTCATCCTATATTTTAAATGATGAGAACGTAATTAGATTATTTTGATATTTCAACTAGTAAAACACCAGGTGAGCTGAGGAGTATAGAAAAGGCTGAGTTCTTAAGACTTACTACTGTATTCAGTGAAGACCCATTTGGCATTTTCAGACCTAACTTATAGCCTCTTTTCCCATGA
Organism: Hipposideros armiger; assembly: GCF_001890085.2. Lineage (NCBI taxonomy): Eukaryota > Metazoa > Chordata > Mammalia > Chiroptera > Hipposideridae > Hipposideros > Hipposideros armiger. The sequence goes on from NW_017731895.1 coordinate 668,406, forward strand.
TAAAATATCAAACATAATAACTAACCAAAAAACAAAATGAAAACAGAAAACTAAAAGTAAAAGCCCTTTCTGCCATCTGGTGGAGAAAGAAGATACAGCACACACACACATTACAGATAAAACAACTGCACACATGTTAACAATATGTATTCACTTAAAATTAGGCTCTACACTAGCATAGAAAAAACGTGAAATAAGTTATGTTTACCTACCTGCCATGTAGAGAATTAGAGGAAGGGAGACAGAGAATAAACATGTATGAACACAAAAGCAAAAATAAGCCGAAGGTATTTTGGAATTCTGTAAGACAGTTCACACACGTACACTTACATGGCCATGGAAATCTGTGTTAAGAAGCATCATTGCACAGTTGAGGCAATGAATTCCATCTTGTGAAGCAATGGTATTTGGGTTACAATAAAAATATGTATTGGAGAAGTGTATTAAAACTCTCTCTCGTTCTTGAGTTTCTCCCACAGGAGAAAATGCTTTAAAGAAATACCTGAGAGCCTGATCCAGCGTCATTCCAGTAAAATAAAAAAAAAAACTTCAGATATTCTTCTGCAACTAGTTTGCTAAATTCATTGTTCTTGCCTAGGTGCTTTGCGACATCTGACCTCTTGAATCTGTCTAGTTGATAAAGTCGTCTGGTCAGCTTTTTGGCTGCTTCTACATTGCTGCTGGTACCATTACTGAGATTTTTGGAGGTCTTCTTTTCCAGAATTTCAGTGCTCCCCATTTCAGAATGAGCCTCTAACAGAGCTGTTTTCACCCCAGTATTGCTTCCCCAGAAAGCAATTTCTCGGGTGCCTTTCTCGTAGAGGGACCCTCCAGCGTCGCTGAGCCCGTTGCTGATCCCACTACGGTAGCCCATCACTATTCCGCCATCTGCTCAGGACGTCTTGCTGTCCTCCCACTGATGTCCTCTCCAGGAACTGGCTGCCTTCTTTAATGCGCTGCTGTATCACTGTGTGAGGGGGCATTTCAAAGCTGAAATAGCTATCAGGCTCTGAGTATAATGTCTCCAAGGACTTGGCACGGTAGTATAAGGAAGTGTTGTCCAAAATGGTTTCAAACTGGGAGCTATACATATCAGTGGAGTCCTCTGTATACCCAGGCCCAAGGATTTCATCCTCTCTACCCCTAAAGTGCTCCTCTTGTTAAAGAATCCTCTCCTTGTCTCGCTCCAGTTCACGTTTCTTCTCAAGATGGTCTCTGCTTTCCTTTAGGAAGACTTCATCTTCTGCTCTCTCCACAAGAGGTACAGGGGGAAATGGTCCTGAGCCAGTGGCAGGCCCTTATGAAGGAGATCTCCAGGTTGCACCCCCAACATTCTCAGTGAAACTAACTGAGTTATACAAACCCGCAGATGAGATGAGATGAGATGGCTTGGCACTTTGGAGAACGCTTTGCTTTCAAGAGAGGCAGTCCTTTCCAATGATGCCTCAAAATCCCCAGGATGCTGTGTCTCTCTTTTCTCCTCTCCTGTCCACAATATTTCCACCCCTTGAAATTCCACTTGTTTGACTCAGCCTGGGCGTCCCATGGAGCTGCCTCTATCGCATCCCGCTGGGTGCTCGCTCCCCACATCAGACCTCCACTCTCTCACAAAACCAAAACTGCACGCAGAGTGGTGGAGTGCTGCTCGGCTCCCCACGGAGAATACTGGACAAGCTGGCTCCTGCACATGGGGAGACCCTTTTCTCCCATCATTAGTTACTTGGGAAAGCTCTGCCTGAGTTTCTCCAGTTAGTAGTACAGAAAGATCCTTCTGGATGCTCAAATAAAATTTGTCCTCGGTTGTAAATTCAGCTAAAAGAGGTATATTTTCTTGGCCAGCAGGAAACAGATCGTTAGCTCTCATGTCAGCTGTTCTCAACCTGTGGGTCACGACCCCTTTGGGGGTCAAATGACCCTTTCACAGGGGTCGCCTAAGACCTTCAGAAAACAAAAAGATATTTACATTATGATTCATAGCAGTAGCAAAATTACAGTTATAGAATAGCAACGAAAATAATTTTATGGTTGGGGGTCACCACAAAATGAGGAACTGTGTTAAGGGGTCATGGCATTAGGAAGGTTGAGAAACGCTGACCTAATACATACAAGCTATCAAAGAGCTATAGCCAGAATGAAGAAACAAATAAATATTTCTCAAAAAAAAATCAGATGAAACTTCTAAAAATGAAACTGACAGGGCCCGGGCTGAGTAGGTTGTGCCTGGGCTGAGTAGGTTGTGTGCAGGCTGACGTGCGGGCCCTGATCCCAGGCAAGGTCCTGGCCCACATAAGTGGGGGCCGCTGATGCGCAGACCCTGGCCCCAGACATAACAAATCTTGACTACGGAGCCTGGTAGGCGCCGGGCTCCAGTTACATAAGCCATTTACATAAGCATGATTCACAGCCACGGGAGGGATCATGCCACTTCCATGCACTCTCCTCCCCCAAAACCTCTATATAATGGTTGCTATTGCTGAATAAAGCTGTGGGCACACTAGCTTGTTCCTCCTCATGTCAGCTCTGCATACTTTCTTTTCCCTGGGCATCTCACCATTGAAAGCCCCCCAGCAGTCCCCCGGTGATGACAGGAACTAAATGAAACAGAGGTAATCCAACCTTTCAGAGACAGACTTTAGAACAATGATGATAAGAATCTTTAAGGAAGCTAGTGAGGACATAAAAAAGGATAGAGAAATCATAAAAAAAAACAACCAGTTAGAACTAAAGAATATAATAATGGAAATGAAGAACACACACAAAGGAATCACCAGTAGATTAGAATAAGCAGAGGATCAGATCAGCAATTTAGAAGACAAAATAGCAGAAATCATCCATTTGGAACAACAACAAAAATAAAGAATAAAAAACAATGAAAATAGTTTAAGAGACCTGTGGGACAACATCAAGTACAATAACATTCACATCATAGGAATATCAGAAAGAGAAGAGAAGAAGCAAAGGATCGGGACTGTATTTGAAGAAATAATGACTGAGAACTTCCCTACCCTGGTGAAGGAAATCAACATACAAGCCCAGGTAGTGCAGAGAGTTCCAAACAAGCTGAAACCAAACAGTCCCACACCAAGACACATAACAGTTAAAATGGCAAAGGTTAAAGACAAAGACAGAATCCTAAAAGCAGCAAGAGAAAGACAGAGGCTTACACATAAAGGAACTCTTATTAGACTAACAGCTGACTTTTCTACAGAAACTCTGCAGGCCAGAAAAAAGTGGCAGGCAATAGCCAAAGTGATGCAAAACAAAGGCCTTCAACCAAGATTGCTCTACCCAGAAAGGTTGTCACTTAAAAATAAAGGAGAGATAAATAGCCTCTCAGAAAAGAATAAGTTATAGGAATTCATTACCATCAAACCAGCATTTCAGGAAATGGTAAAATAGTTTTTTTAAATAGAAGAAAGGGGAAAACACCTAACCAAGGAAGACCAGAAATACAAATAACAAATGGCAATAAATATGTACCTAGCAATAATCATTTTAAATGTGAATGGGCTAAATGCTCCAATCAAAAGACATTGAGTGAGGTTGGCTGTGGGGAGCCAGCTGGGATCAGCTAGGGACACTGAGGCTATAAGCTGACAAGCTACAGGCCTCCTTGTTAGGGTGAGCAGCTTTAGAGCAGCTTTAGAGAAGCCTAAAAGTTACAGACCAGAGCTGCAGTAAGGGTTAACCCTGACAGCTGGCAAGCTGACAGGCTCTTAGGCCTTGGGGAGCAGTGTGAGAAGGTTGCTGGGTAGATCTCATCTCCACTGTGCCCCTGAAGAAAGAACATCCAATATCACAGACAACCTTAAAAGTTACAGAGAGGAAGGCCATCCTGTTAACAGTTTCTACTTGTTATACTTCATTTTGTCTCGCTTTGGAAAGATTGCTTACAAGAAATTTGTTCCCTGAGAGGAGGGGGCTACTCCCTCAAGGTCCCCGAACTCCCTACCTTAGGAACGTTACTTTTGCTGTAAAAGTTGTATACAAATAATAAACGAGGCCACTCTCTGTCAGCAGCATTGAGTGGACCTCCCATTCCCAGCCTTTTGTCTCTATCTCTTTATTTCTCATCTCCCACCCAATCCTCCCAGGTACATTTGGTCCAGCGAGCTGCTCTCGTTCAGCCAGCCACGTGGCTCAGTAGTTTAGGAATGCAAGCTCTGAGCTACAGTGTTGCCGGTTCAATTCACACATGGGCCAGTGAGCTGTGCCCATGCTGTGCTTTTGCTGAGCTGCCAACAGGTGCCAGGATGGCTCAGCTTATGAGAGCACTTGCTCCTAACAACAAGGTTTCCCGATTGACTCTGGGATGGTGGGCTGCACCTCCCACAACAAAGATTTAACATGGCACCTTGAGCTGAGCAGCCATGAGCTGGCAACAGGCTACAGGAAGACGACTGGATTGGAGTAGAGCTACCTGAGCCCTCCACAAATACGATTGAAGGACAACAACTTTGTTGTTTCCCTTCCCCAATTTCCCAACGTTGTTATCTTTCTCCAATTCCCCAATTTAAAAATAAATCTTTAAAAAAAATGACATAGAGTAGATGAGTGAATAAGAAAACAGGACCCATGCATATGCTGTTTACAAGAGACTCGTCTCAGATCAAAAGACACACACAGAATGAAAGTAAAAGTATAGAATAAGATATTTCAACCAAATGGATGAGAAAAAAGCTGGAGTAACAATACTTATAGAGGACAAAATAGACTTTAAAATGAAGAATACAATAAATGACAAAGAAGGGCGCTACATAATAATAAAGGGATCGGGCCGGCTGAGTGGCGCGATGGTTAAGAACTCGCTTGGGATGCCAGAGGACCCCGGTTCGGATCCCACATATGAGGGCCAGTGACACTGCCCTCCACAGTTAAGATGCTGAACAACAGCTCAACCTGGAGCTGGGCTGCCATGAGTCGCCGGCGACGGCGACGGCGTAGGCTGCAGTCCCTGTGGCAGTGGGTTGCCATGGGCTACCGTATGTAGCCAGCAGCCAGCGTGAGCGGCCAGCAGCCGCAGTGAGCGGCCGTCCAGAAGCCGGCGACTGATCTGCCTCGCGAGAGAAGAGCGCAATGATGGTGCCAACTTGGGCCAGTGAAGCAACATCCTCCACAACTAGATTGAAGAACAAGACGACAGCAACTTGTCTCTTCCCCTTTCCCCAATTCCCCAGCACTGTTCCCATTCCCCCAATAAAAAATCTTTAAAAAAAATAATAATAAAGGGATCAATCCAACAATAGGACATAACCCGAGTAAACATATATGCACCAAACATAGGAACTCCTAAATATATAAAACAGTTTATGACTTACATATATTGGGAGATCAACAGTAGCACTATTGTAGTAAGGGATTTCAACACCCCATTGTCATCAATAAACAGATCCTCCAGACAGAAAATCAACATGGAAACAGTGGCCTTAAATGACACTTTAGACCAGTTGGATTTAATCAACATTTTTAGAGAATTTCAACCCAAAACAACAGAATATACATTCTTCTCAAGTGCACATGGAACATTTTCCAATATAGAACACATGTTAGTACACGAAACAAGTCTCAAAAAATTTAAGAAGACTGAAATCATATCAAGCATCCTCTCCGAACACAATGCTATGAAACTAGAAATAAATTATAACAAGAAGTATGGAAAGCACACAAATACATGGAGGCTGAAATACATGCTACTACAGAGGAAGTGGGTCAACAAAGAAATCAAGGAAGAAATCAAAAGATACCTCGAGACAAACGAAAATGAAAACACACAACCTAAAATCTATGGGATGCACTAAGAGGAAAATTCATAGCAATGAAGGCCTATCTAAAGAAAGAAGAACAATCTCAAATCAACAGGCTATCTTTACACCTAATGGAACTGGAAAAAGAACAGCTAAACAAGCCCAAAGGGAGTACAAGGAAGGAAATAATAAAGATCAGAGAAGAAATAAATGAAATAGAGACCAAAAAACACAATACAAAGGTTCAATGAAACCAAAGCTGGTTTTTTTGAAAAGATAAACGAAATAAAAAAGCCTTAGCCAGACTCACCATGAAAAAGAGAGAGATGACCCAAGTTAATAAAATCAGAAATGAAAAAGGAGAAGTGAAAAAAGATACCACAGAAATACAGAAAAGTTAAAGAAAACACTAAGAGCAACTATATGCCAACAAATTAGACAACCTGGAAGAAATGGATAAATTTCTACAAGCATACAATCCTCCAAGTCTGAACCAAGTAGAGACAGAAAGTCTGAATGGACTGATTAATACTGAAGAAATTGAATCAGTAATCAACAAGTTTCCAAAAAACAAAAGTCCTGGACAAGATAGCTTCACAGGTGAATTTTGCAAAACATTCAAAAAAGAATTAATACTTATTCTCCTCAAACTATTCCAAAAAATAAAGATGGAAGAAATGCTGCTAGGCACATTTTATAAAGCCACTATTAATCTGATCCCCAAATCAGAAAAAGACATTACAAAAAAGAAAACTACAGGCTGATATCCTTAATGAACATAGACACAAAAATTCTCAACAAAATACTAAAATACATATAGAACCATAAAAGACCCCGAATAGCCATGGCAATCTTGAGAAATAAGAACAAAGTGGAGGTATCACGCTACCCAATATCAAATCATACTATAAGGCTACAGTAATCAAAACAGCATGGTACTGATATAAAAACAGACACATGGACCAATGGAACAGAATAGAGAGCACAGAAATCAACCCATGTCACCTTGCAGCTACTGACTCGAGTGCTCCTGCGCACTTTGAAGTCATAAGGGAGTGTCTTGGAATGCTGAGACCCAAGGGCATAATCTCAGTAAAGCTTCCTTATCTGATGGACTTGGAATGCTGAGTCCATCCATAGGGATCATACGTATGTGGGAAAACACAACTTGTGTTTGAACACAAGGAGTTTCAGTGAAGCAGTTGCCAGACACATTGAATCAACATTCTCGGATAAGATATCCAAATTTACTTCTTTGTGGCAATGGAGAATAAAACCTTTGGGCCTGCCAGACTTGGGGCTCAGTCCACAGAGACTTGAGACCCCTGACCCGCAGTAACTCAATACTTGGCTCTTGTATTTCTTAACTCATTTCCACCCCTCCTCGAGCTCCCCAACACTGGTCACACGGGACACGATAAACCTATCCATATACAGTCATTTAATCTATGACGATGGAGACAAGAATTCACACTCCAGTAAAGATAGTCTATTTAATAAATGGTGATGGGAAAATTGGACTGACACATGCAAAAAAATGAAAATGGACCCCTTACTTACACCATATATGAGAACAAATTCAAAATGGATTAAAGACTTAAATGTAAAACCTGAAACCATAAAACTCCTAGAAGAAAACATAGGGAGCAAATTTGCAGACATTACCGTCAGTAATATTTTTACTGAGATATTCCCTTGGGCAAGGGGAATAAAAGAAAAAAAAATAAACATATGGGATTACATCAACTTAAAAGTTTTTCACAGCAAAGGAAATCATCAATAAAACGAAAAGGCAGCCTAACGAATGGGAGAAGATATTTGCTAATGATATATCTGGTAAGAGGTTAATATCCAAAATTCATAAAACTCTCATTCAACTCAACACCAAAAAAATAAACAACCCAATTAAAAAATGGGCAGAGGATATGAAGAGACATTTCTCTAAAGAAGGCATAGAGATGGCCAACAGGCATATGAAAAAATGTTCAACCTCACTAATCATTAAGGAAATGTAAATAAAACCCACAATGAGATACCACTTCACTCCGGTCAGAATGGCTGTCATCAATAAATCAACAAACAACAGAAAAGTGCTGGCGAGGCTGTGGAGAAAAAGGAACCCTGGTGCACTGTTGGTGGGACTGCAGATTGGTGCAGCCATTATGGAAATTAGTATTGAGGTATCTCAAAAAACTGGAAATGGAACCACCATATGACCCAGCAATTCCACTCTTGGGTATCTATCCAGAGAAACCCAAGACGCTAATTCAAAAAAAAAATATGCACCCCTATGTTTATTGCAGTGCTATTTACAATAACCAAGACTTGGAAACAACCGAAATGCCCATCAGTAGATGACTGGATTAAGAAATTGTGGTACATTTATACAATGGAGTATTAATCCGCTATAAAGAAGAATGAAATTGTACATTAGGGATAATATGGATGGACCTAGATACTATTATGTTAAGTGAAATAAGTCAGTCGGAGAAAGACATATACCATATGATCTCACTTATATGTGAAATCTAAAAAAATGAATGAATGAGCAAGTAAACAGAAATAGTCTCAGAGATATAGAGAGACAACTGATGGTTGCTAGTTGGGAGGGGTGTGGGGATGAGGAAGAAAGGGAAGGGATTAGACAGCATAAATATGTAACTACAATATTGCCACAGGGACATGAAAGACAGTTTGAGGAATATAATTAATAATGTTGTAAATAT